>NW_005357115.1:3939910-3965429 GCF_000412655.1 Myotis brandtii
GTGGCGGAAGCCTCCCCCGCCACTGCGGCAGCACTAAGAATGTCCGACTAATAGCTTAGGCCCGGGGGAGCAGGCCTAAACCGGTAGGTGGACATCCCTCGAGGGGTCCCGGACTGTAAGAGGGTGCAGGCCGGGCTGAGGGTCCACTCCCCCCACCCGCCCCAGTGCACGAATTTTCGTGCACTGGGCCTCTAGTCATCTTATATTAGTCTGGTACATTTGTCACTATGAGTAAACAGATATAGAGGTACATTATTGCTGGCCTTGCAATATTATTAACATTATTATTAAAGAGCAATCTACACTTTCTTCAGATTTCCTTAGTTGTTTTTTTTTATATATACTATCCCTTTTCTCTTCTAGAATATCACATTCCCTTTCATCGTCACGTCTCCTTAGGCTTGTCAGTGACTGTTTCTCAGACTTTCCCTGTTTTGACCATTTGGACAGTTTTGAGGAGTACAGGTCAGGGATTTTGTAGACTATCCCTTAGTTGGGACTGGTCTGATGTTTTTTTCTTGGTTAGACTGGAGTTATGGGTTTGGGGGAGGAAGACCACCGAGGTGAAGTGCCGTTTTCATCACATGCTGTCAAGGGTACATGCTCCCAGCATGACTCATCACCGCGATGTTGACCTACCTTGACCACCACTATCAACTTACTCTGCTCTCCCCTCTCCCGCACTGTTGAAGGGAGTCACTTTGCGCAGCCCACATTAAAGGAGTGGGAGCTAAGCTCCTCCTTGAAGGTGAAACCCACATAAATCATTTGGAACTCTGCACAGTTTTGCTTCTTCTCCCCCATTTATTTATTTAATTTCATTTCATAATTTAATTGATCAATTAATTGCTGAATCAGACTAATGAATATTTTATATTTATCACTTTGGGTGATAATCCAATACTACTTATTTTGTTGCTCAAATTATTTCAGCTTTGGTCACTGGAGCTCTTTTGGTTGGCTCCTGTATCCTTTTGACATACTCTCATTAATTTTTTTTAGCACTTTCTTATTTTCTGGCACTACTAGATGCTCCAGGCTCAGCTCGTATTTTCCATGTCCCACTACTGAAATCAGCCATTTCTCCAAGGAGCCTGGCTCTTTTTATCAGAAAATGGTATTAGGACCCGAGATCTGGACACTAAGTGTGCTTGTTGCTACTGGTATCACTGCTTCCAGGCCCCCTCGGCTGATAGGGCAGGAAAATATGTGTGTAAACTAACCCGTGTGTCTATCACACTAACTAGATATATATAGACCTATGAATATTTCGGTATGTAACCATCTGTGTCTATATTAAGGTTAACCTGAGTTCATACAAATGTTCCCGACTCTAATCCATTATCACAAGGATCATTTAGCCTCCTCCCTTTGCTTGTCTATAACCTCCCACTTGCCACTCCCACATTGGGAAACCTGGCTCCAGGATCCACCATCCATTCATTGTTCAGTTCCAATACACATGCAGAGTGGTTCTGAATAGTCAGTCATGGGAAACAGCTTCATCAGCTAGGGTACAGTGTTTGTGCAGTTTCATTTGCCTTTCGTCTTCTAGACTCTACTCATTTCCAAAGTTACTTAAATCAAAACCTTTCTCCCCCACCCACTTCAGTGAGGTTGTTTCATACATTTGAAATACAGACAGGTTTGTCATAATCTGCGTACCATCCTGGAACGCCCCCACCCTTCCAATTTTTTAAAAATATGCATACATTAAGTTTCACTCTGTGCTGTAAAGTTCTATGGGTTTTAAGAAATTCACAGTTTCATGTACGCATCATTGAAGTATCATGCAGAACAATTTCACCCTGATTTTAAAAACACACAAAAAACCCTGTGCTTCATCTATTCAACCTTTCTCACACTCTCAAGAAGCCTTCAGCATTAAAGTATATTTACATGTTTTTCCAAGTTCTTTTTAAACCCATTACCTCATTTAATCTGCAAAGCAAGCCTGTGAGCTGGGAAGAGCAGAAGAATCATCCCCACTTTATGGAGGAGGAGACTGAGGCTTAGAAGCACGAACAGGCTCGCCTTTGGCCACAGGGCCAGTGAGTGCAGACTCTAGACCAGCGTGGGCAAACTACGGCCCGAGGGCCGGATCCGGCCCGTTTGAAATGAATAAAACTAAAAAAAAAAAAAGACCGTACCCTTTTATGTAATGATGCTTACTTTGAATTTATATTAGTTCACACAAACACTCCATCCATGCTTTTGTTCCGGCCCTCCGGTCCAGTTTAAGAACCCATTGTGGCCCTCGAGTCAAAAAGTTTGCCCACCCCTGCTCTAGACTGACCCTGATGCTTTATTCCTGTGCTACTCAGGCCAGGCCAGGTTCCCAGACCCCAGAGGAGGAGGCAAGGGACTGGGTTTCACGCAGGCAGAAGCGTGGGCCATAAGTGAAAACAAGCCGTGGGCTGATAATGGACACCTGAGCTCTAGTCCTGGATTTGCCACCTCTCTGTGGTTGGTCTTGACCTAGTCACTTTCCTTGGTTGGGCCTCAGAGTTTCCTCTTCTGTAAAGTGAAGGATGATGTGAGGCGGCTCCTAAGTCGCATTCAAGTCAGCAGGCTATGTCTGACCTTGGGCATGAGGCTGGCTGCAGTTAGCAGGGAAGTTTGGGGGGTGGTCCAGGGAGATGGCTGAGAAGTAAAGCTCAAGTCAACCACAGAGAAGAGCAGTGGTGGGAGCCCGGCAGGTGTGGCTCAGTAGTTGAGCATCGACCTATGAACCAGGAAGTCATGGTTCAATTCCTAGTCAGGGCACATGCCCAGGTTGTGGGTTCGATCCCCAGTGTGGGGAGTGCAGGAGGTAGCCGATCAATGATTCTCTCTCATCATTGATGTTTCTATCTCTGCCTCCCTCTCGCTCTTCCTCTCTGAAATCAATACAAATATATTAAAAAATAAAAATTAAAAAAGAGTAGTGGTGGGTCGAGTTGGAGTCAGAGTGGGTGTGCCCAGAGTGGCAGCTCCAAGGCCACTTTGCTCTTCCGCCCCAGCAAGCTCTGCAGATGGTAAAGCCACTGATGCTTTTGTATCCCATTCCATGGTTTATGACAGTGTTTCTTAAACTGGGGTTCAAGACCCAATGGGTCAAGACCTGATATTTTGCCGAACAGGTTTGGCTCAGTGGATAGAGCGGCGGCCTGCGGACTGAGGGGTCCCAGGTTCGATTCTGGTCAAGGGCATGTACCTTGGTTTCGGGCACATCCCCAGGGGGGGGGGCAGGCACCTGATCGATCTCTCTCATCGATGTTTCTAACTCTCTGTCCCTCTCCCTTCTTCTCTGTGAAAAATCAATAAAATATTTTTTAAAAAAGACCTGATATCTTTTTTTAATTGAGTGAAATAGAATAAGGTAGAATAAATCAATGTATTCAACATGATAAAGATAAGTATAAACTTTTGTTTTGATTGTATATGTGTGTGGGTAATGGGTCAAAATGCACAATGTATTGGCCTGGGAGTTGCTGGCTGACAGAGCACATTTTACATACTTACTTTATGCTTACAATACCCTGGGAAGAGAGATTATTATTATTATCTCTATTTTCCAGAAGGAAACTGAGGCTCAGAGAGGCCCAATGCTATACTCCAGGTCTCCCGTTAGTGAGGGGCAGGTTATGAAGAAATCTCCTGGCTCCCAGACCCTGCTGGGGTCTCCTGCTTTTGGTCCCAGACAGAACTGTGATACTTGTCTAGCTCACAAAGTCCCAAGCGGTGCACCCTCTGGGAAGGAGGTCCAGGGTGAAAGGTGTCTGGCCACCTAAACCTGGCCAGTCCCACTTCAGCTTGGCAGGTGGAGGGGCTGATCACTGTCCACCCACCATTGTCCCAACTGAAGCCCATTCAGTGGGAGCTCGGCCAGGACCAGCTCTGCCAGGGTGGGCAATGAGGGTGGGGAAGTGAGCTGGTGGAAGAGGCTGAGAAAGGTCATATGGGCCTCCTCCCTCCACCCAGATGCCACACACACACACATAGCACATTAGCAAACACACTCATTAAAGCGCACTCTGGCTGGGACTCCAGACTCCCGCAGGGCCCCACATCCCAGCCCTGAGCAGCTGTGGGTCCTGCAGTGCGTCCTTCTGTCCTGCCTCTATTCCCCAGGTTCCCCCGCTTCGCCTGACACCAACGCAAGCTCACTGGGGGAATACTTTGCTCCTTTTCTTCTTTCTTGTCCCCCTCATCTGGACACCCACAAGACCGTGTTGTCTTGTGATTTATGAGCTCACGAAACTCACTAATCCCTTTCCTCAATCGCCTGGACGTAAAGAAGCCCTTGGTTTCTCTGTAGACAGGAGGGCCTTACTTCTCCCTCAGCCACCACCACCAGGCCCTGGCCAGGACCCCTCCCGCAGGGCTGTGTGGCTTATTGGTGATCATTCATTCAAAGTTCACCATGGTCAGGAAACCCCTGACAGTGGTGAGGAAAAGGCAAGAAAAATGAGGGACGGGCAGAATTTTCCTGCCGAACAAGTCTTCCGGCCAGCCCCTTCCTGGCCACTGTCCCTTGGTGAGGTGTCCTTCCCATGGGGTGCACCGCTTGGGACTTTGTGAACTGTACGTCCCCTAGACCACAGTAGATCTCAGCGTCTCCCAGTGGCTGGGGCCTGAGGGCACTGAAGAGTCGGTAGCTGTGATGGGAACTTGTCTGCAAGCCCATCACCCTCCCGCCGTCACCCACCTTGACCTCACTTCAGGGTTCGCTCAAGTATCACCAACTCAGAGAGGCCGTCTCTGATCCCCTCCTCACCCAGCTCCTGACACCTCTCTGAGTTTTGCGTTTTCCCGTAGCCCTTCCTACCAGCTACCTACTTTTCTTATTTGTTTGCCTGTAGCCTCTCCTCCTAGAATGTAGCACAGGATCCTTGTTTTGTTCCTGGCTTTCTCCCTTCTGGCCTGGGACGGTTTCTGGCATATAGGAAGCACTTTAAATATTTGTTAAATGAGTGAGTGAGTGAGTGAGTGAGTGAACTAATAAATTTCTTGGGCCTCAAAGTAGCCAAAAGGGCCCATTCCATGGCCTGCCTGGAACCCTTGGGACATGTACTCCCAATGAATTCTAGAAGAGCCACCTTTGGGGCTGGTGGCTGCCCCCAAGGCTGGGACCACCTCAGAGCTGCTCCCCTTTCTGGCCAGGCCACAGTTTGCCATGAGCTGAGCACCCTGGGTCCACTCAGCCATCCTGGGTCACGCTGCTGTCGGGGTCCCCCACCCCTTCTCTGGCCCAGCACTGGACCTCTCATGCGAGAGCCGAGTTTTCCCCTAAACCAGGCAGAGGCGTGGCTCGGGCCCAGAGTGTCTTGGTTTCCTTACACTTAGAAGGAGCAGAGACCCTGAGGTCCCCAAGGAAGGTGGGAGAGGGTCTGAGGCACACAGGGGACCCACAGTGAGCAGAAGAGATGAACGCTGGCCATGGGAGTGATGCCAGGAACAGAGAGACAAGGCAGGAAGCCTCAGAGTGGACAGACAGAGAAGGGGCAACAGAGAGGCAGAGAGAAGACAGAGAGGAAGCGGCACGCACAGAGGAAGACAGAAAAAGAATCAGAGATAGAGACGCAATCGGGAGGCAGCCTGGAGACCCACAGGCAGAGAGAGACAGAGGATGAGAGAGCAGAAGACGACGCAGAAAGGGGTGGCAGCGGCCCCGCAGGGCCGCAGCGGGGCGGGCGGCTGAATCACCGCTCTGTTCTTGCGGCCCAGCCGCACTGAGGGGCTTTCTTCGCAGGCCGTGGGAAAGCGGTGGGCGAGCAAGCTGCCCGCCCGCTGTGTGGACGGTAATTAGCCGGATTAGGGCGGGAGCTGCGGGCCAGGCGGACCAGCCCTGGAACAAAAGGCCCCTCTTTTGCCCGTGCAAACCGCAGGGTCGTGAGGTCCCTGGGCAGGGTCCCCCAGGAGCTGGTGAGGGGACGTGTGTTCGGGAGAATGGAGCTTCTGTGCACCTGGCAGAGCTGGCTTTGGGGTGCAGATATGGGGGCACAAGAGGGGAGCAGGGAGGAAGAGGAGAGAGGTCAGAGACAGACAGGGAAAGGCCAGGGGCAGTGAGACACCACTGAGGCAGAGATCCGAAGGGTCTGATTAGTAATAGCATTGGTGACAAGGACATGCACCAGCTCATTTAATCCTCATAGCGCCTTCTGAGGTGCACCTTCTAATGCCCCGATTTTACAGCTGAGAGGCGCTTGCCGAGATTGTGACTTGCCCAAGGTCACACAATCAGAGGCGGTGCCTCACACATTCTCCAGCCTAGAGTAGGCACACAACAATTATGTGTTGAATGAATGAATGACAAGTTGGCCTTGACCTCACCCCTGTGGTCACCCATGACCTGGGAGGTTTGGGAAGGGGGGGCTCCCAGCCTGACACAGAGGCCCACTCCCTGAGTGATCCGCAGGGATGTGTCAGCACTAATAACCCCAGCCATCCTGGTCAGGACAGGGGACTCCGCCACTAGGGTCAGGGGTTTGAGGGATGAGGAAGGTGACCATTTGGTTTTCTTTCCCACAGCCCCTGCAGAACCGCACCTCCCCCAGGGCTGCAGGAAGGGCTGATGGTGACCCCTGGGAGTAGGAAGAGAAGGACCTGGACCTTCCCCTGCCACAGGGCTCTCACCAGCCACTCCAGAAGGTCAAGGTGCTCCCATTTTAAATAAAGAGCATTCTCTGGACTGTGGGTGTCATGCCTCAGGAGCTGAATAAACAGTTCTGCTCACAGGAGATGGTCAGAGAGCACACCCTCCCGCCACTGAAGCCGGCAGGTGATGGGAATGGAAGACATGGCCAGGTGGACCTGGTGTGAGGCATGAGCGGGGCGGGGACTGAGCTACCCAGCCAGGGCCTGATGGTGGTTTTAGAGACAACCTGTCCAGAATACCTAAGGCATGGTGAATGCTTGCTTCCTGCCCTCACCCCCCACCCCATTAGAGTAGGGGACATGCTTGGGGGCGGGGGGTTACTCAAAAGAAACCCAAGTTCTGGCGAGAAAGCCCTGTGAGAAATGTGGGAACCGTCTGGAGCTGTTACAGTCCCAGATCAAGTTTCTGAGCTCTTCATTCCCAGCCAGGCCCGGAACATGTAAGTCACAGAGAG
This sequence comes from Myotis brandtii, assembly GCF_000412655.1. Classification (NCBI taxonomy): domain Eukaryota; kingdom Metazoa; phylum Chordata; class Mammalia; order Chiroptera; family Vespertilionidae; genus Myotis; species Myotis brandtii. Next base: position 3,947,005 of record NW_005357115.1, read on the forward strand.
AACCCCTCTCTCTGCCTCTTTCCTCACTTTGCATGTAACCAGCTGGGGCAAGGGGGGAGCTGGGGGGGATGGGGAGGACCTCAGGTTCTCTCTCAGGAAGCACAAGGTGGCAGCTCAGTTCCTTCCAACAGTGGGAAAGGAGGAATTTCATTCCGAGGCTTACAGCTAATTACATTGAGCACTTATTCAAGCCTCCACCTTGAGGAAAACCCAATTCCCACCATTCCTCCCTCCCCCAGCTTTCCACCCCATCCCAGCTCATATTCTGGGTCACATAGAGTACTCCCAGCCTAGAGCACTTGAGGTGGCTGACTGCAGGGTGGAGTCAAGGCAGGGTGCGTTTCGGGAGGGGGCACAGAGAAAATCCTGCTCTATTCGTCAGTGAACTAAACATCACGGTTCTGGACACGCACCATGGGAAGATGGGTTTGTGCCTCCAAAATGCAGTAAGCAGTGGGCTCAGGACCTGACCCTGCAGCCTTCGTGTCCTCTGCTGGGATGAGGGAGGACACAAGAATACACAGCCTCCTTGGCTGGATTCATAGCATCCTTCATCATAGAGACTTGGAGGAGGCAGCGGTCCATGTCCAGGACTTGTGAGTCCTCAGGGGACAGGCCTTGAGGCCCATGGCTACATGGGGAGAGCTTTCCTATACAGCTGGGGCCTGGCCCCTTCGGATGAAGATGTGAGGAGTAGAATTCTCAAATTTGCAGCCCATCAAAGCTGAGCAGAGTAGGAACTACGCTGAATAATAAAATCCAAAAGGTTTGGTCATTCAGGGTGGACAGGCCACGTTTAAGAGATGAGTCTGAAGAGAGCTCAATGTCAGATTCTGCTTATGGGGTCCAAGAAATCAACTGCCTCAGCACATGTAAAAACCCGAAGGGTTTGGGGTGGTCAGCTTAGTGCCAAGCAGCTGTGCGATGAATCTGAACAAAACAGTGGTGTGATCTTCAGGGGCATTAAGGAAAGTCTGTTTTATGGGATTTCTGTGTTCCGTTATTTCATTGAGGGCTTTCCTGTGGATCCATTGACAAACTTGCAGCAAAAACCTGTGGGGCTTGTTAAAAATTCAAATTTCTGGGCCTGCCCCTGATTGTTCAACCAGATGCCATAGGGATGGACCCTGAAATATGCATTTTCTACCACCGCCCAGGTGGTTTTTGAGAATATTTTCAGTTCTACCTCCCTCGTCAGCCCATGCTGGGCCTTCTTGCCAGGACTGTTCTTCTCTTAGCAAAGTAAGAGGACTGACTCCCTGCCCAGCAAAACTTCCCTCTCCACTAGAAATTCCCCTGGTGGAACTTTGCTCCTTTGGGTTAGGACCCTGCCCCTAATGGCCTCATCAGTGAAGATTTTAAAAGACAGCTGGCTTCGAGCAAAATTGTCAGGGAGGGGGGGGCACGGGGGGCGGGGGGGCACAGGCTGAACTTCCCAGACAAAGAACAAGGCTTAATCATACTGCCTCAGGGCCACCATCCAGCTCAGCCTGAAGCCGTGGACAGACTAAGAAATAAACCATTTGTTCCTCGCAGGCGTGGGAAGCACTCAGGCTTTGGAGAAGCAGCCTGACCTGAGTGTAAATCCCGCTCAGGCCCTTAGCAGCTGTGTGACCCCAAATATTGACTTCGACTTCTCTGAGGCTCAGATTCCCACTCTGAGATGATGACACATTCCTAACCCAGCTGTTCTGAGGAGTAGATTAACAATGGGTGTTATTGTAAGTACATAAAGGCCCCTGGTGCTTTTGCACACAGTAGGTGCACAATTCATTGCTTGTAGAATGCATGAATGGGTAAATAATGAATGGATGGGTGGGTGTATGGGAGGATAGGTGGATAAGTGGATGGATGGATGGATGGATGGATGGATGAACAGACAGTAGACAGATGGCCTCTGTGAATTCTTTCTTTCTTATAATCAGCCTCTGCTTCTGAATTATGTATAGTTTTCCCACCCAGTGTGATTCTCTGACATCTCACAGATGTCTTGATTTGGGGTCCAAGTTGTGCCTCCTAGGAAAAGCCCCTCTCATTTTCCCATCCCTCGTCCCCCTGGTCCCAGCCCCTGTCCAATTGCCAAGGTATTCCTGTCTGGCATTGGGTCTCAAATTCCATGCAGGGGCAAATCTCAGGGCACAACCTTTCTCAGGTTCCCCGGTATAGGCCTGCAGCATGCTACTGAATCCAGCTCACTTCACCTTTCTAGCCAATCTCTGGGAATAGCCCACCCATGAGGCACAATCCTGCCTTTCTGGAACTTGGACTTGAGGAGGAAAATAAGAGACAGTTAGCAGGTGGTAAGTGCTGAGTATAAGAAAGAGCTCGCAGCCAGCAGAATTAGGGAGGACTTCAGGAAGTGGGTAACATTTGGATCCTAACGGATGGATAAACTTGGATATGCAGATTTCAGGGAAAAAGCATTCTAAGAAGTGGGAATAGTCTACACAGAGGCTAGAGAGGGCAGAGTAGGGGATGGTTCTGTCTCACAGGAGCGTGGGTGAGAGGGAGGTGGATTAGGAGAACTGAGGCTATAAGATTGGTTTGGAAAAGGTTGGTGCCAGTGTAATGCCAAGCTGAGATGTATACTTGACTCCCCTCAAATGAATCGGGCAGAAACAGCAGCTGTGGTCTGGGTGTGGTCCCTCTCCCTCTCCCCCCAGACCCCAACCCCAGCCTCTCTCTGCACCCTGCTATGTGTTCTCCCAGCAAGCATTTGTGGGCTCTGGCCTGGGTGCCTTCAATGATTCATGGCGGCCTGGTAGGCCACCCTTCCGGGGCCATCTACCTTTACAAAAAGGAACGAATGGAGGAAGTTCGGGCCTTGTGCAGACTCTTAGGGGGGTGGGTGGTCTGCTGGGGCCCATGTAAGGGTGAGGGGCTTCTCGGCCCCAAGCACATGCAGCTTCTTCTTTGGTGGTAGGTCACCCCCACTCCTCCCACCCCCTGCAGCCTGCAAAGGGTGGGACTTGCCCCTGCACTTTCCCCAGCTAATCCAAGCCACACAGAGAGCAACCAGCCCGCCAGTGGGTCTTGTTTCACTGGAATGTTGGCATCAAACTTGAGATCGGAAATGAACTCATTATCTGATTATTTTTATTTATGAACATGTAACTGCTCTGGGAGAGGTCTTTCTTGAAGAGTCTTCTCAGGGATGAGTAATTCTCTCCCCTTCATTTTCTGCCTCTCCTTTTCTCTCTCTCTCTCTCTCTCTCTCTCTCTCTCTCTCTCTCACACACACACACACACACACACACACACGCACAGCCACATGTTCCACAGAGACATTTCTTCAGGTACCCACACAATCACATGGAGACACATGTTCTGGTCTAAAATGCTCTTTTGAGGGTGGGGACCTTATTTCTTTTACTCACAGCAGAATCCCTAGTGGCACATAAGAGGCAATCAGTAAATATTTGCAGAATGAATAGCTAAGTAGATGCACACACACATTACTCAGATACACACACACACACACATGTATGCACCCACACCAAGCCACTCTCCCTCCTTGGAGAACAACAAAGTCAGAGAATCCCTAATTCCATAGTCTGAAATCTTCATACCATGAACCACACCTGGTATTAGTTGAGAATGCACTTTCTAGAACCTTCCACTGGAGATGTTCTCACCAGTTCCAGGAGACCAAGGCAGCACTTCCCCTGACCTGCTAGGGCCTCACCAAATGCTCAGAGCCATCCTTGCCAACCAGCCCTGGCAACCTGAGACCTAACCTGAGTCTGGCCAAGAAAGCCTGAGCTGATTATGCAGGGCAAACTGTCTTCCAGGAATGTTCTCTGGGGGCTGCCCCCACCCACCCCTGGCTGGCTCAACAGCAGGTCCCGGCATAGTGTCTTGGGCAATGCCAGCCCCCAGGCTCTGCCTCTCTCTCCCCGGCAATCATGACCATGACTCAGGCTGTCCAAGGCCTGTGACTGACCCAGAGGCAGGGCTGGTGGGCAGGCAGAGGTGGAGAGCCCCAGAAAGGTGGCCTAGAGTCTGATATCAGGGTGGAGCACTTGGCAGAACCCTGACCCCTATCTGTCCCTAAATGACTCCCCCATAGAGAGGGGGAAGTCTTCTATGGTCGAAAGAGCTCTGGACTAGAGTGAGGCTCACCTGAGTTGACATCCTTGCTGGCCACATACTAACCATTTGACTCTGATCAGCTCAATTAACCCTGGTGCTTAATTTTCAGCCAGCATCTTGGACAATCAGATTTTTCCTGCCTCAATGCCCTAGGTCCCACCCTCTCCTGACCTCGATTCCAGCTCCCAAAGAAGAGCCCACATCTTCCCCTAGCTTTTTAGGTCTCTTCAAATGACTATTTAAAGGTGCAGAGCCCTTCAGGGTGGGTCGTCCAGTTCCTCACACCTCGCAGTGTGTTAGAGCTGCCTGGCCTTCCCAGACTCTTCATGCAGGAGGTAAGAGGGCACTGGGAGAGGGGGCAACTTGCTTTCCTAACATTTCTGTGTCCCAGGGCCTAGCCAGTGAGAAGAAAGGACTGTGACCTCTTAAACTCTAAGTCACCCAGCAATTCTACTTCCCATTATATACGAATACTTTATTCATAGTACCTCCAACTGGGACACCCCAAATATCCATCAACAGGAGAATGGTTACACCAACTGGGATGTAATCATTGTAACAGACACAGCGATAAAACACAACAACAAGCTTCAGCTACACACAACAGCATGGATGACTCTCCCAGGCATGACGCTGAGTAAAATAAGCCAGACGCAAAGATAACATGTGATACCATGTGTAGGAAAGGTCAAGAATGGGGGGAATGTATCTATGGCGAAATTTACTAGAGAGGGACATGGAGACTTTCTGTGGGGCTGAAATGTTCCATATGTTGATCTGGTGGTTTGTGGACATGTGTGGTAATCCAACCAGCTGCACCCTTAAGCTTTTGTTAACTCGATTGTATGTAGGTTATACTAGGAGAGCAATCCAAGTCACAGGGGTCTAACCCATGCAGAAAGGAGGAGTTCTGAAGGGGACTCACATGTTTTTGGAGTGGAAGGCCAGGGGACAGGAAAAGAAGGAAGCCATTACACTAGCGGAAAAGAGGAGGCCCCGAGAGACTTGACAAAGAAGGGATTGCCATAAAGAAGTGGGTAGGGACCTCATCCTCTGGCTGGCCCTGCATGTGCCAGCCAGGTCAGGTACCTTTCCGTGGGTCTCCTGCACAGGCTGGTGCATTGGGGTTGGGATCTATGGTGGAGGCTGATCTCAGTCCATCTGTCTCCCCCGCCCCCTCTTTTTTTTTCCTGCCCATAGCTTTGGGGCAAAGAAGGGACTGAGCCCCCAAGTCTCTCTTTTAGCCCCATTTAATAGACTAACTCAATCTGCCCAAAAGTGCTTAAATAAAAGGTGGAAAAGAGCGAGCTAATTCATTCTGCCTTACTTTATCTTAAAGTCTTGAACAGAATCTCTCATAAGAAAGAGCATTCTAGAAACCTGTGTGCTGGCCCACCAACCCTCTGGGCCTCTTGATGGTGGTGTGGGCCTGTGGGTGGGCAGGAATGTATGTCCAACGGTGTGTCTGCCTCTGCATATTGTGTTTCCTTATAATGGGGTGCTCTGATTTTATCTTCACAGACTCCGTCCCTCCTCATTATACTCTCTTGCCCTGTTCAGCAGCCCCTACCCCTCCCAGACATGGGAACCCGGTCTTCCTGCCCTGACAATGGGGTCTGATTATCTTGTCATAATGATGCATAGAGACTAAGTCTTCATCCCTCTTGGACTTTTTTTTAAGGAACCCAGAGAAGGCAAAACTTAATCTCAAGGCATTGCTTTCAAGTACCATGAAATTCAAAATCTCTTCACACTATGGGCCTTAAAGGCTGATCATAGGTAGCTGGTGGACTTAGGAGTTGAAAGGCATGGCACACCCCTATTCCTAGAGCCCCAGCATCTACATGAGTGACCAGGTGAGTTCAGTGAAGAGAGGCTGCCAAGCCTTGGGCAGCTCTGGACACATCTGCCTCTCTAGAATAATGGAGGTCATCAGGGGCCAATGGCCCAGGCATGGGGCTCCCTTCCCCCAGGCCCGGCCTTGTCCCCTTTTCCTTCCCTGGGCAGCTCCTGCTACTGTCGGGCTGATTTCCTCACATAGCCCACAGCGATGTTCTCATCCCTCTTCCCTCCATCCCCACCCAATGGCTGACATGTGTGCACATTTACTACAGAGCCTGGCGGGCACTGTGCAAAGTGAGTCAGGTACCTACCAGGTAGGTGTTACTCGAAAGGTGAGGAAACCTCAGTTGAGCAATTGAGTGATTTCCCTGAAGTCAGGCAGCTGGTAATTGGTGGAGTCAGGATTTGAACACAGGTCACCAGATTCTAGAGCCCAGCCTTACTAACCCCTGACTCGGAGTCCAGTCCAGCTCGTCACTTCACAAGACACTATAGAGGGTGGTGGTCAAGGGCACGGGCCTAGAACCCATGTTGCCTGGTTCATGTCCCAGGTCCTTTCTGGGTGGACTCTGGAGCGGGTCACTTGACCCCTCTGTAGCTCATTCCCCTCATCCCTATCATCTGAATGGGGATCAAATTGGGACCACTCAGAGTTCTTGTATCCGGCCACCTGTCTGAAGGCTGACTTTGGCTCTGGCCCCACACTTGTTCCCATCTGTCCAGGCTGAAAGCAGGTCAATGGTACAATGCAAGGCAACCATTTCTAGGGCTTGCTCCAAAGGGCCATGAGACCCAGGACTGGGTAAGAAAACCCAGCCCTCTGCTGCCACAGACCTCCCCAACACAATGGCCACCACATATGAAGCCCTGGGCCAGGGACTTTGGAGCTCACTGCCCATGCTCCTCCAGCCCACTCTGAGCTCCTACCCATCGCCCCAGCACCCCCACCATCTGCATCTCCTGCACCCTGGAGTGTACTCTGTGTAAGACTTTTTCCTGGATTTTGTTTCCCCAGCTAGGCTCTGAACACCCCAAGAGCAAGGCTGTGTTTTCCCCACCTTCCTGATGGCTCAGATACAGGCCAGTGCAGACACCAGGTCCTCAATACACACTTGAAATGGATGGAAATGGGTTGGGAGCTTAGAGTTGCTGGTTAAATACTGAGCCTAACTAGAGATGGGAAAAGGAGCAGTCTGGGGTGGGTGGATGTGGACTTGAATGCAAATAAATGCAAATCACTGTGCAATGATATGCAGATGTGCGTCCAGGATTTGTGGGAAGGAGTCCCAGGGCTTCAGAATCCTGGTGCTGGCGGGCTCAGAGCGGCTCCATGTCTGTTGGAGATGGTTTTGCCTCAGTGCTGGGAGCAGGCCCTGTAGTACTGGTGGAAGCCATCTGGGGATCTGCTCCCACCCACCAGGGCAGCCTGGCAGATGGGAAAGTGAGGAAAGACAGAGGCCTGCCCTGGGGAAGGGCTTCGGGTGTAGCCAGAGCCGGGAACCCCTGGGTTCTGGGGACACCTATGGGGGAGCACAGAGCGCTGGACCAGGAAGGAAAGACCACACCTGGTGTCATTTCCGGGTTTTCACACTCTATCCCAGATCTCTGCTGTGATCACAATTGGGGAACCTCTGGCTGCCTGCCACTCGCCACTACCACACCCAGCCCTACGCTGTACTGCCCACCTACCCTCAGCCCATACCCCAAGTGGGTGGGCACGCCATGGCTTCCCCACACTGACGGGCACCCTATCTGACCAGGCACTGTGACTGTGACTGTCACAGTCAAGGACACTGAGGCTCAGAAAGACTGTGAGTGGCCCCAAGTTACCCAGTGGGTCAGGGTAGACCAGATCAGTAACCAGGTCTCCAGAATTGGGGACAGGGGTATCATAGCAGTCTGAATGGGTAGGGTCCCACATGGCAATTCAACCCCCAAAGGTTCTGCTCCTTCGGGTAAGTCACGGTGTGGAGGGAGTGAGGATAGGGCCAGAGAGGTGGCGTGACGAGAGACAGGCTGGACCAGCAGTTGCTGAGAGCCCCAGAGCCTGGTAATCTTCAGGGGGTTTTACAAGGCAGCCCGAAGCCGGGGTTCCCACAGCAGCAGGTGGGCATCCAGCAGGCCAGGCCAAACAGGGCTGGTACCAACTCTCAGGGGGCTGGAGGTGCCAGCTCTCAGCCACCAGCCAGCCTGCCAGCTGGGGAAGCTTAATTAGAATTCCTCAGCCCTCCAACCTATTTCCTTCCTGGTGAACAAGACAGCTAATGGCCGGGCTGGCAGCTTCAGGCAGGGCTGGGGGTGGGGGGGCCCTAGCAAGCTCAGGAAGCGGCTCCCAATGTGACCCTAACTTTCCCTAAGTCAGAGACCATCTGCCCATCTGTCTATCTATCCATCTCCCCAGGGCCCAGGAAGGGGGAGGCTGGTGAGTGCAGACAGACAGACACAGGCTGTGGGAAGCTTCGATGATTAATGGGTGATGAAAACCAGACTCTGTCAGGATGAAGGTGGGAACAGAGAGAGGCACAGAGAGGCTGTCTGTTTTAGGCTTGGCTCAGCTTTGAGCCCACAGCCCGAGGGAGGAGGGTGGAGGCAGCTGAGGGCAGTGCCTGGCCCCAGCTTCGATGTCCCAGCCCGGGCAGGGGGCCCCACACATCAATGCCCGCCTGGCACTTCCTTTAGCTGCTGCCCCAAAAGGCAGCCCTGCAAGGAGTCAGATTTGCTCCCAACCCCAAGGCCTCCTCCATCCCTTCATCTTCCTCCTTGCTGTGGGGCCGACTGTCCCAGGACCTGGAGCTGAAGCTCCTCTGGCCTCTCAACCCTCAAACACATGACAGCCCCAATACTCTGTCCTGCCCCCCAGCCTCCCCCAGCCTGCCTGTCCTGCGCCTGGGGTTCCACCATTCCGTCCCCAGGGTGAGGGTCTGCCCTCCCTCACGAACACTGAACTGGGAGAGTCTTTCAGAGGCTCCCCAGGGTATCCACCCTGGGATCGGGCCAAGCAGGGCCGAGAGGGAAACAGGATACAGATAGAGGAAGTGGCTTGTAGAAGGTGGAGCACAAAGGCAAACTCTGCTGACTGAGGACTTTTGCTGCTGACGGACCAGGCCCGCCTGTCATCAGAGTAAAAATTATTGCTGCTTGTTAAAAACATATTTCCAAGGTGGCCGTTGCATTGTGCTAAGGAAGGCCATATTTATTTCTTCCTTCTTGCCCAGCAGGTACTCGTGTATTTGTGGCTCACGCATCTCAGAAACTGTCTATCTGAAGAAACTTTTATTAGAGCTTTTTAATCAATAAAACAGAAACATACCTTCCTCTTTGCCAACATTTCTGGACCCCCGGGATACCTGGCTATGTGTCCAACAAATTATTAAGGAAGCAAGTATAAAGTTCTACAAGCCCCATCCCAGCCAGTCAGAAAGTGCTTTTCATTGGGTGCCGCCAAACTTGATTGCTCCTTGCATCCCAGCTCCTGCCTCTTGCCTTGACAGAGTCCAGACTTGTCATCGGAGAAGAAGGGGGAGGACGAGGTCACTGCCCTTCTCTTGTTTCCGCCCAGAGATCTGCTCTCCTGCGGGGAATGCAGGGCTGGGGCAGCTTCCCAGCCTGCAGGCTGCAGCACGCAAGGAGCTGCTGGGGGTTCTTACAAGGGGAGAGTAGGATGCAGCTCACTGCCCTCCCCCTGAGTGGAAGACAAGACACCCTAGGCCAAGGGCCAAGTGCCCTTGGTTCATTTGTGACTGTTAAGCTGGGCCCTCGTGCAAACTGGGCACTGCACTTATCCTGTCCCATTCGCAAAGCGGGAGCCATCACAGATCTCGGAGATGAAATGAGAAAGTGGGAGAGAAAGTGGGAGTGTATTCATTCCCTGTTACTGCCTAACAGATTACCACACAGTTAGCAGCCTAAAACACCCGTTTTATTGTCTGACAGTTTTGTAGTCAGAAGTCCAGGTGGGTGCAGCTAGATTCTGTGCTCCACGTCTTGTAAGGCCAAAATCAAGTTGTGAGCTAGCTGCCTGGGCTTCCCTCTAGAACAGCGGTTCTCAACCTGTGGGTTGCGATCCCTTTGGCGGTCGAACGACCCTTTCACAGGGGTCGCCTAAGACCATCCTGCATATCAGATATTTATATGACGATTCATAACAGTAGCAACATTACAGTTATGAAGTAGCAACGAAAATAATTTTATGGTTGGGTCACAGTGTGAGCTAGCTGCCTGGGCTTCTCTCTAGAACAGCGGTTCTCAACCTGTGGGTTGCGATCCCTTTGGCGGTCGAACGACCCTTTCACAGGGGTCGCCTAAGACCATCCTGCATATCAGATATTTATATGACGATTCATAACAGTAGCAACATTACAGTTATGAAGTAGCAACGAAAATAATTTTATGGTTGGGTCACAACATGAGGAACTGTATTTAAAGGGCCAGAAGGTTGAGAACCACTGCTCTAGAAGCTCTGGGAAGGAAAGTGCTCCCAAGTTCATGTGGGCTGCCGCAGAACTGTGCCCCTACGGTTGTCGGACTGAGGTGCTGTTTCCCTGCTGGTTATCTCAGTTCCTGGAAGCTGTTCTCTCTCGGGTCCTCTCCATCTTCAAGTCATCAAATGTCCATGGAATCCCCACTCCCGTGCATCAAATCGATGGTTTCCTCTCCTGCCACGAGCCAGAGAAAACTCAGCTGTTTAAGGGCTTATGGGATCACATGAGGCACACCTACAAGGTAATCTCCCCCTGCCCCTATTATTATTATTATTATTATTTTTTTTGCTATGGCCGCAGTCAATCTACAGCTGAAATTTTTATTGAAGTGAATCAACGTATTTGTTTACGACAATTTTAGTTCAATTTTCTGTTTCTTGAAGCCAAAGCAAATAAATTGTTCTATGTATCATATCACAAATTCCACTTCAGTTCCCCACAACAGACATCTGAAATAACCTTGAAACAAGCCCAAGCAATTTAACTCATAAGGTCCTGAAAGTCAATAGCTAGATCAATATTGACAAAAGATGGAAGAACTATAAGGTAGTCTCCCTTTTGATTAACTCAAAACCAACTGATGCATAATCTTAATCAGGTTTTTAAATCCCTTTGCCATATGATGGGCGTCACAGAATCAGAAACTTGATATCATATTCAGGGATCAGGGTGGGAAAACTTGAGGGCCATCTCTAGAATCCTGCCTACTTGTCTAAGTGCTGGACTCAACTCTTACCATGGGGTTTCCTTCCCTCTGCCCAGGTGCTCAGAGGAAAGGCTAGCATGTGCTCGGTGGCTGCTAGGGAACCGCCCACCCTTGGGGGTTCCCTCCTCCTCTTGGGACAGCTTCTGGGCTTTTCAAGACCTGAGGGGGGAGTCCTGCGTCAGGACCTCTGGGACTTAGCTGCTGTCCATTACCTTCTTCCTCCCAGAGCTTCAGCCACCTCACGACACCCAAGCCTCTGCTGGGCCCCACCATCCCCTTCACACTCTCTCAGCACTGCACCACCCACGTGGTCCATGGTGGCCATCTACACTGGCCTGCCCTCTGCCCGCCGGAATCTGGTCTCTACTGCTCCCCACTCCCTTACTCTGCTCTCTTCCCATTATCCCAGTGGATGCCTTCTAGGCCGTATTTCCCAGGCCTTACGGGGAGAGCAGCGATGGGGCCTGGCACGTACCCTATTATATTCCCAACACCTGGCCCATTGCCAGGAGCATAGCTGACACTCAGCAGACATTTGTGTGGTTTTTCTGGGTTCGAGTATCTCTGGGGTCCATTTACTAAAGTGCTTCTCTCCCTGTCCCAAACCAAACATATGTCACCACCCACCCTGTAGCAAGGAAAGCCCCATGTTACACCCTCCCTCAGCCAGAGGGCAGTGACCCAAGCAAGGAGCTGAGTGTGTGGGCCCCTCAGGATGCAGGGGGGTGGCGGGGAGGGAGAGAGAGAAAGACTCGGTGTCCCCTCTGGACCATGGCTGGGGAGGGCAAGAGTCACCACACACAGGCTTCCACCCCTCTCCAAGCCTGGGCCTCGGCTCAGTGATCTCTCTAGGAGTTCATGTGTGCCGGCCTTAATCTCTTTTCATTTCGTTCCTGAATTTGGGCCTGTGTTCTCATCCCCAGGGACCCACCCACTTCCTCTTGGGAGTCCAGCCGAGGACAGTGTGGTTTGAAGAACGTTCTAATCCCAGCTCCAACGCTCTGAGAGAAAAAGATGACTAAAACCCCTGGAATGTGGAGCCTGCTGCTTCCTGCAAAGCGTTTTGAATGAAACACTAACCAGCAGCTGCAGCGCACAGAATGGAAACTCAGGGACGTCATGGCTCCAGGTCCCCAAATAGCAGGGTTGTGAGCAGAGCAAGCTCATTATTGCAGCCCAGCCCTGACGCCCTTCGTGCCCACCCCTCCCTGCTCTCCTTCCAGGAACCGGGCCTGTCCTGTCGTGCCAAGGACATCGTGCTCCTGTTGCTCACTTATTCCAAACACCCTGCAGCCCCCAAAAGTCCCGTGCTCTCTGTGGAGAGTGGTAAGACCCCCTCCCCACTCACCAGTCCCCTAAGGCATCTAAGACCCCACAGCCCCGACACTCTGCCCTCTGAGAAGCAGGTTAGAACATCCTACAGCGCAGTCCCCATCCCGGAATCAGCCCCAGGCCACGTCTAGCTGTGCCAGTCAGCTCATGCAAAGTGCCCGGGCAGTTCCAAGGACCTAAGCACCTGGAGTCAATGAACCTCCCCCTTAGAACACTTCCATTAAAGCAGCCCCATCCCAACAGCTCCCAATCTCTGCCTTGCAGTTCCGAATTCCAGACTCTTAGAAGAAAGAATCTGATTGGCCCGGCTTGGTTCAGCTATTTCCTCCATACTCACCAGCTATGATGGAAGTGGGGAGGGGGAGAGAAGAGTGCTTCCAGAGTATGGGGTTCTCAGAATCCAGACCCGCTAATTGTGAGCTGTGCAGCCCTCCAAGAGTTGCCTACAGAAGTCCATACAGCCCTAGCCAGTTTGACTCAGTGGATAGAGCATCGGCCTGTGGACTGAAAGGTCCCGGGTTTGATTCCGGTCAAGGGCATATGCCAGGATTGCGGGCTCGATCCCCGGTAGGGGGCATGTGGGAGGCAGCCAATCAATGATTCTCTCTCATCATTGATGTTTCTACCTCTCTCTCCCTCTCCCTTCCTCTCTGAAATCAATAAAAATATATTTTTTTAAAAAGAAGTTCCATACAATTGTCAAGGATTTGTCATCCCCAGGAAGGCCAATATATTCAATGACCTTCCCACAAAGTCCCGAGAGGCTATCTGATCCAACCAGTCAGGAAAAAGATTCCTATAACTATTCATCCACTTAGTTTCACTCTATATGCAGCAGGCAATAGCACTCTCACCAAGGTCTTATTTATGAACTCTTTACCACCAATAGAAAGTCAATTATTCATGTTCTCCTTTTTGGAACTTGTGTTTCTGACAGCCTAGAGCAGCCATGCATCTCTGTAGAGCTATTCAGAGGCCAACCTATAATCAGAAATTAATTCTGGCCGGGCTGGCGTTACTCAGAGGTTGAGCGTCAACCTATGAACCAGGAGGTCACAGTTCAATTCCCGGTCAGGGCACATGCCCGGGTTGCAGGCTTGATCCCCAGTGTGGGGCGTGCAGGAGGCAACTGATCAATGAGTCTCTCTCATCATTGATATTTCTGTCTCTCTCTCCCTCTCTCTCCTTCTCTCTCCCTTTCTGAAGTCAATAAAAATATTTTTCTTAAAAAAAGAAAAAAATGAATTCTGGTAAATTCACAAAGTTATTTTGCAGTGTCTTGATTGGCAAACTTTTAAAATATTTTTTTAAATTATAATACATTTAAAAACAATCTAACAGAAACCCACATAGCCAGCTCCCCAGATACAACAGATGTTAACAATTTGCCATTTTGCTTCGGATTTCCTTATCTTTTTAAAAGACAAAATATTACAGCTGTAGCTAAGTCCCTGTCCCATATTCCTCCCACACAGATAATGAGTGCTGTCCTTCAGTTGGTAGTATCATTTCCAAGAGTGATTTGGGTTTTGACTTTTCTTTTTGTTTGGACCTCGGGTGCAGAATTGAGTCCAACATTCTCCATGGCACACTCTCAGCACTATTCATTCCACACAAAGGCCCTGTCTTGTTTTATTTCTTTATTCCTTTGATCCTTGTTCACTGCCCCAGTCCCCCCCACCTACCAAGAAAGAAAGGCAACCGCATTAATATGGTTGACATCACGTCTTTGTATGTGTCCCTATAAAACATACATTGCCTTTCTTTGTAGATGTACGTTAGTTTATGTAAATGATACTGTACTGTAGATTTTGTTGTTTCTTGCCTTCTTCCGTCAGCACTGCTTTTAAGGTCCACACATATTGTTGCGTGTACATCTAGTTGGCTATACAGCCACCTCATTTGACTTATCTCATTCTTATCCCAATCCCACAGTGAGGTGGAGGAGAGAAGGGCAAACTGAGGAAATGGTTAGGAATAAGCTTGTCCTTTAGACTCTATCCCAGGAAAGAGATGTGCCAATGCCCACACCCCAACCATGTATGTGCGCGCGCACACACACACACACACACACACACACACCTTCGGCTGGGACCCTGGCAAGTGTAGGTGGGGGAAAGCAAGCTAGGCGTTCTATCAAAGGAACACTATCCTAGAGCTCTGGTACTTTTAAATCCAAGTCCTTGCCTCCTTCAAGAAGCTGCCCTGACCACCCCATTCCATGCAGGTCTCTCCCCTTTCTGGTGATTGTGACTCCCGTTTAATTATATCCTAATCTATTCTAGTCTTTCTGTTACTATCTCCCTAATCAGACTGAAATCCTCTCGAAGGAAAGGAAATCTCTTATCCTTTGTGTCTCTCTTGCTCAAGACCTGGCCCGAGGAAATGAGGGCAGGGAGTGGAAAGTTGAATAGTGATTTCGCTTCATTCCGGCTCTGCTCCCTCTGTTTTATGGACAGGCCATCTTTCAACAAACACTTATGTAAACGGTTCTTAGAAATCCAGAGCGGACACATGCACTGTTCCAGTTCTCACAGGGGCCTGTTATGGGGAATGAGCACATCCAAACCTGAATTTGTAGGACAGTGTGGAGAATGCAAAGACTTGAGCATATGCCTGGGGTACAGAGGAGGAAATTCCAGCTCAGGACAAAGGGAGGCCAGGTGGGGCTCCCACAGGAACCTGGGAACCCAGTCAGACCAGGTGCTCGGACACGACAAGAGCTAAGTTTAGAATTAGGAGTACATGAGGGAATTATGCAGTAAGATTGAGAGGATGCAAGAACTATTAGGATTGTATGGATTTCAGTTATTATGGCTGCGTAAGAAATTGCTGTAATTTTGGCATCAAATGACTGTTTGTTATGTTTGCAGATTCTTTGGGTCAGGAATCTGGACAGGGCATAGCGATTAGGGCTTGTCTCTGCTCTGTGTTGTCTGGAGCCTCAACCAGAAGCATTGAAGACTAAACTCTGGAATCATTCACTCATAAATCTGGTGGTTGGTGCTAGCTGTAGGCTAGGGGCCTCAGGTCCTCTCCACACAGGTCTTTCCATTGGTCTCTCCATAGAGGCTAGTTTGGACATCTTCACAGCATGGCAGAGGGTGAGTACCCCAAAAAAGAGAGAGCTGGGTGGAAGTTATATCCTTTATATGACTTAGCATCCAAAATCATATTTCGGGCAGAGCAGTCATAAGCCCCTGCCCAGATTCAATGAGAGGTAACATAGACCTCATGTCTCAGTGGTGGGATACATATTTTGGTGCAGCCATCTTTGGAGAATACAATCTTCATGGTATCCATGGGTAGGGATGCAGGACCCGAGATATGAAGGGTGATTAGGAGTAAACCAGTGAAGAGGCAAAGGAAGGATGGTCCATGCAGAAGGAACAGCATGTGCAAAGGATGCTTCCATCAAGGAGGGAGCTGGTGGGCGTTCAGGGGACTGGAAGAAAGCCACCCTGACTGAAATGAAGAGAGGAGGGACAGGGGGTGGGGCTCAAGGAGAGGCTGATCTCACAAGCTGGGCAGACCATGGCAGGGCTTTGTAAGAAGAGCAGTGGGAAGCCAATGAGCTCTCCTAACCAGGGAGTTGGCGTGGCTGGAATTGATTTTCTAAAAGATGCCCGTGGCTGCTGAGTGGAGGAAGAGCTGTGTGGGGACCAGTATGGATGCTCCTGCAGGAGTTCAGAAGAGACCTGAGGGACTCAGACCACCATGGTGGCATCAGAGCTAGAGGGAAGGGCTAGACTGGAGAGCTATTTATAAGGTAAAACAACTGGGCTTTGGTGCTGAATTGTATGTGGAAGATGAGGGTGAAGCCCACTCAGGAGTGACATAAGGTCTCTGAGTTGAGCGCCTGGGTGGGTAGCAGTGCCATTTGATAAAGGAAAGAAGATAGGGAGGACAAGTCAGGGGCGGGGGGCAGCTACTTACTAATTGGGTGAACTTGGCAGGTACTTTTCATACATTTCTATTGATTTCAGAGAGGAAGGGAGAGGGAGAGGGAGATATAAACATCAATGATGAGAAAGAATCATTGATCTGTTGCCTCTACATGCCCCACAGTGGAGATTGAGCCAGCAACCTGGGCATGTGCCCCAATCGGGAATTGAACCATGACCTCCTGGTTCATAGATCGATGCTCAACCACTGAGCCACACTGGCCAGGTGGCAGGTACTTTTAAACCTCTGCATGCCTCAGTTGCCCTATTTAAGTGCTATAAGTGAGTTGATGTTCATCGAGGGTCCAGCTCAGACCAGCTGCTCCTGTATGTCGAGTCTCTCATCTTTTCCTCGGGGAGGTGGCAGGGGCAGACCTATGGTTCCCTTTTTAAGGATGAGAAAGATGAGTCTCTGTAAGGCTGGAGTCTCGCCCAGAGTCACACACTGTTGGAACCAGGCTCATGGAGAGGTAGTGGGAAGAGCCTTTCCTCTTTGCCCTTAATATCAGCTCAGACATCCCAGGAGCAGAAAGAATTCATTCATAAGCTGCCCGTCATCATTGGAGGCCTGATGTGGGGTGGGGCAGAGGAGACAAAGTTCAGGTGGGAAATGCAATTGAGGTGGGGACAGAGGAGCATTGGAGTGAGAGCAGGCCCAGAGTCCTTAGAGGGGCAGGAAGTTAAACATCAAATTCACACAGTAACTAACTTTGAAAATGTAGGGTGCTCACCAAGTTGATTTTTAAAAAGAATATTTTTTTATTGATTTCAGAGAGGAAGGGAGAGGGAGAGAGAAATAGAAACATCAATGATGAGAGAGAATCACTGAACAGCTGCCTCCTGCACACCCCACACTGGGGAATGAGCCTGAAACCCGGGCATGTGCCCTGACAGGGAATTGAACCGAGACCTCCTGGTTCATAGGTTGACGCTCAACCACTGAGCCACACCAGCCGGGCATGGGGAGGGGGGTAGCGCGTATGGCCCGGCCCAGCAGGGATTGCCCCAAGCTCGGCCTAACTGTCCAGAGTATGGGGCTCTGCATTGCTCGTTGATTGACATGCAGATGGATCTCCTGCAGCTCCTGGGAGGCTTTTTGAGCTTGGTCCTGGGGTGTCCTTTATCCACTGCCCTGCGGCCTTTGTTTAAGCCAGGCCCTTTCCTGCAACTCTCCTGGCTTTCCTAGAAACTTGGGTACAACCGATGTTTACAACCCAGCAGGCTCTGGGGGCTTGAGGAAGCTTTGAGAAGCCCCAGAGTCTTAAATTCAAAACGTTGCTGCAGGCTTCCCGCTTTCTCCCCATCATGTTCTGAGAGTTATGTGTTTCCTGTGCTCTCATGCTGTAAATTAACTGCCTTTTCACTTTTCCCACAGATTTTATCTCTCATTCTTTGTGGCTGGCTATCACGGTGTAGCAGATTCAAAACGCTGCAGGCTTCCCGCTTTCTCCCCATCATGTTCTGAGAGTTATGTGTTTCCTGTGCTCTCATGCTGTAAATTAACTGCCTTTTCACTTTTCCCACAGATTTTATCTCTCATTCTTTGTGGCTGGCTATCATGGTGTAGCAGTTAAAAGTGTGTGAACTTGGGAATCAGATTTGCGTAGGCATCTCTGCTCTTACTGTGTTACATCAGCCCTCTGAGCCTCAGTTTACTCATCTGTCAAATGTATCTATCTCATTCTTTGTGGCTGGCTATCACGGTGTAGCAGTTAAAAGTGTGTGAACTTGGGAATCGGACAGATTTGCGTAGGCATCTCTGCTCTTACTGTGTTACATCAGCCCTCTGAGCCTCAGTTTACTCATCTGTCAAATGTATCTACCTAAGATTTTTTTGAGGTCGTGAAGAGGTGGGGTAAACCTGCAATAAGTGAAAGCTATTGTTACCCTTAATAATAACTCAAAGTGGGGTGGGACCCTTAGGGCTGGCCAGGGTCCCCACCAGCTCTGAGCCCTGCTCCTATGTCGCCAGCCTCTCTGCCTACTTCCACTTCAGGCCAGAGCACAATGAGAAAGTCCTGCATGTTC
>NW_005357115.1:3965444-3970224 GCF_000412655.1 Myotis brandtii
GGGGGGGGGGGGGGGCTGTGCATTGCTGAATCCATGAATGATGTCTCTGCAGATGCCAGGGCCCCACAGCCCCACACTCGCCCAGCACCGAAGTGCTGCCTGCCAGACCCTTGTCAGCGGTTACAACTTCCAACTGCCTCGCACTGCCCAAGTTTTATCAAAAGCTCAGTTGAGAGAAATAAAGTTCATAGGGGTTATTTAAAGGCCATGCATTCCAGCCATTCTTCCAGATGAGACTTATCCCTGAACCGAGTCGAGCTCTCATGAAGCTGAGTTGTTCTTGGACCACATTGTTGAGCCACCACAAGATCCTTATTCTGTCCCTCCCTTATGATGGGACTTTATGGAAAATGGCCGGAGGAGTCCGGCTGTAGCATTTATTGTGGGATCCTGCCGTCCCCAGGATTCTCTGCCTCACTCAGCCAGTGCGCTCTATAACACCTCTGAGCCTACGACCTCTGTCCCCAGAGCCCAGGCTCTCGGTTCTTGGACTACAGTGACATCTTCCTTCCATATACCTTCACTGGAAGGCAGACAAGCTCAGGCACTGAGCCCAGAGAGGGGAGGGGGGGTGGCTTGCTCAAGGTCACATAGCATTACCTGGATCACCTTGATGTGATGCTCCAGTTCCTGGCAAAACTCTGCATCCTCAGAGATTTCTGATCATAAGCAATGTGACCCAGGAAGCTGACCCCAATTCTCATTTTGCTCAGGCTGCCAGGAAGCTCAGAGCCAAATCTGGGACTCGGCTTTAAGACTCCTAGAGGACCTCTTGGCTAGAGTGAGTGGGAGAAGAATGAGGAGGACTGGAAGGGGAGGAGGTGGTGGAAGGCATCGAAGCTGTGGGACATGTCCTGTCCAGGCCACTGTGGAGGTGCTGAAGGATCTGATTCATTTGAAACAGGGGGTGTGAAAAGAGAATTTTCCATGAATTTGAGACGAGAACTGCAGCCATTGCTCAATTTGAACTTCTCCTTGTGCCCATCCCCCCCCATCAGCTCTCTGGGTATTTTTGTGATGTTGTGAAACACTGAAACTTGCAGCGTCTCCTTTCTCTTCCTCTTTGCTCCCCACCCATCTTCCCTCCCCGCTTCTTTGCCCCTCTACAGCTACTGCTTCTCTCCAACCCACCGCCCGGGTCAGAGGTGAGGGCTGGGCTGTGCACTCTGCCTGCCCACCCACCTCTGGGAGACACGGAGTCTCTCTGATTTGAGGCCCACAGCTTCGCTGCTGGAGCAGAGAAGGCCGAGGAGTTCAGACCCCTCAAGGAAAGAGTAACAATAGAGCAGCGAACATGAACTGAACACTCTACTGTGTGCCAAACGTTTAGGAACCACTCTTACCACCATCTTATTTATCGTAATGAAGCCCATGCCTCAGTACCTCATGGAATATTTTCGTCCTTGTCCCAGCAAGGTCCAGCCATCTATCTAGCCCAGGGTTTCTTGGGCAGCACTATTGACATTTTGGGCCAGATATGTCTTTGCTGTGGGGGCCTGTCCTATGCATTGGAGGGTGTTTTGCAGCATTTCTGGCTTCTGCTTATTAAATGCCAGAAAAGTACTCCTTCTTCCCCCAACCAGAAGTGGCTCCAGACATTGCCAGATGTTCCCTGGTGGTGGCAGCTGGGAGGCACCACTGCACACAGATTGGGGACCACCATCCCTTTGCCCCGCTTGTATCTCCCTCCCTGAGAGAAACCTCCTGACACATTAACTGGGCATTCAGTCTGTGGGTGTTCTCACAGCTCCGTCCATTGCTTGCTCGCATCCGTCGTTCAGTTTTTGATTGGGGTCACCATCTTCTTTGGATTTGCAAAGGGCAGGCCTCGTGTATTCTGATATCAGTCCAGCTGGTTTGGACTTGCGTTGTCTTCCCCTTTCTGCCATCAATGAACTCTTACCTTACAGCTGAGGACCCAGAGGCACAGAGCTGACAAAGCTAGTAAGTGGCAGAGCCAGGACCCACGTCCAGGCCTCTGTCCCCAGAGCCCAGCTCTTGACCCCTGGGCTACAGCAGCGTCCCTTCCTTCCATATGCCTTCGCTGGAAGGCAGACAAGCTCAGGCACTGAGCCCAGAGATGGGAGGGAGGCGGCTTGCTCAAGGTCATACAGCGTCACCTCGATCACCTTGATGTGATGCCAAGTGGATTTAGCCTTCACTGTGGCCTAGGAATGGCCAAGTGATTTTGCTGAAATGACTGTAGGAGACTCTGGCTTTAGTGAACAGAGGAGGTGGGGGGTCTAAGCATGTTGTGCTGTGAGGGCTCTTTGCTAGCTCTGTCTTGGGAAGGAGGTACAGGGCTCAGGCTCAGAATTGGCAAATGTCTGGACATGGGCTGTGTGTCCTGGGCCTCTATGGGCAGTAACACTCTCTGTGCTGTGGGCCCTGGCGGAAAAGTGCTGCGTACCAGGCCCAGGGGGTGATTGATGAACCCAGAGCTCAGGGCACAGTGGAAGGGGCTTTGTTCCCTAAACGCCATTCACATGACTCTCTGACCTCAGAGTCCTTCCCCTTTCTCTTGTCTTTTTCTCCTTCGCTGCATTCACCCAGCTTCAGTTTCCCTTCTCCATTTTCCTTTTCGCGGTGCTCACAAAGCCCTCAGAGGGCTGGGGATGCCCACAGCCTCCTGTCCCTTGTGAGGTGGCTTCCAGCTCCTGGACACAAGTCCCAGGGCCATCTGCCTCGGAGGTGCGTGGGGAGGCTCGGGCCTGGCCGGGAGCAGGCAGGCTCCTCTCGTTTAGTTAGAGCTTCGTCTTTGGGTTCTAGAAGCCTTTCCCACGTGGTTGTAAACCCAGGCTGCTCAGTCAGCCTCACCTGGGTGACCTTCCAAACAGAATGATGACCAGGCCCAGCCTGAGATTCTGATTTTGTTGGTCTGGGGTGGGGCTTGGGGTAGGTGGGCTGTAAAATCTCCCCTGGTGCTGCTGATCAGGAGTCAGCAGCGAGAGCCACTGTTTTACTCAGAGCCAAGTGTCACAGAGGGAACGTGGGGTGCAGTTTCGAGGACTGCATTTGAGTCTAAACAACCCTTACCTGGCCATGTGTCCTGAGAAAGTCCATTCTCTGTCCAGTCGCTGGGCAGAAGCCCCCTAAGGAGAAATCACGAATTTATGGAATTTTAGACTTGGAAGGGACTGGAAAAATCAACCACTCCTCCCACTGACTACACTCTTGGGCTCCCTCTAGATTGGATTGTTGGGGAGATTGTGTCTCTGGGGGTCTCCCCACTGTTTACTGGAGGAGACTGGCCCTCTAGAGCCTGGGATGGGGAACAATGGCTAGAGCCAGAGGGTGTT
The DNA here is from genome assembly GCF_000412655.1 of Myotis brandtii. NCBI lineage: Eukaryota > Metazoa > Chordata > Mammalia > Chiroptera > Vespertilionidae > Myotis > Myotis brandtii. The sequence goes on from NW_005357115.1 coordinate 3,968,744, forward strand.
GCTCTCGGCCAGACTCTGCAAGAGGGACCTTTGCAGGGAGGCTGACTTGTCGCAGCTGTTTTGCGGAGCCTGTGGACCAAAAGGGGAAGTTTGGCTGCATTTAGAAAGTTGTCCACAAAGAGGAATGGTGGGGGTGGGGGTGAGGAGGGTGGCTGGGTTGTGGAGCTGGAGGAGGAAGGTGGGCGATCTGGGAGAGATGCCAGCAGGAGCCCAAGGACAGGGGTTTGATTTGGGCCCACATGTTGTCACTTTGGAAGCTCTTGGGGTTGGGGTTGAGGGTGGGAGAAAGTGAAGGGAAGGGAAAAAGAAAAGAAAGGGAGAAGGGGGAGGAAGAATGAGTTCCCAGCCAGGGAGCCTGGCTTCTTTTTTTTTTTTAATTGGAAGCAAACATGAAGTGTGCTGGGAGCATGTGCAGTCCTGTCCCAAAGGCCCAGCGAGTGGTTCTCTATAGGGATGCAGGGAGATGGCGAGAGGAGCTGAGAGAGAAGGAGAAGCTCTGTCAAAATGTCCCAGCCCCATGGTAGGGGATGTTAAAGGAGGAAATTCCCCCTCCCTCCATGTGGGCATAGATTTCTCGGGGTATCTTAAAATGTTCCTCTCCTAAGGCCACAAATGCATCCAACTCCTCCCTGCACAAACCTGGGGTTCAGGCCCTGTGGGAGGAGCAGGAAGAATACTACCCAAAGCTCCTAGTCCTGGAGGTTGGAGGCCTGGAAGGGGTTTCAAGGACCTCATGGAAGCTCTCCTTCCTCATTCCTGCTAGCAACTAGGAGGAGCAATCCCATTGCTCCATAACAAGTGCCCCAAACGCAGGGACCAGGGAAGGAAACGGAGCTGCTGATGACCATTCTGGTCACCCTCTCCCTGCCTCCATCAAGCCCATTGCTGTCCCTTGGTCTCTGGCATCTGCGGGGTGCTACCCTCTGTTGGCCCCCATGCTGAGCCTTGTCCTTTCAGTGTATGTGTCAATGGAGGAAAGGGTGGAGATGGAGGAGACCATACCTTTGACCCAGAGCTCTCTTACAGAAGGGCCTGCCCTCACCAGGGCTCAGTGTGCCCTGGCAAAGAAGGCAACTCAACTCAACTCAACTCAAGATTCCCGCTTGCTTATTATTCAACTAGGGGCTCGGTGCACAAAAATTTGTGCACTGGGGAGGGGGTTCCCTCAGCCCAGCTTGCCCCCTATCACATACTGGGAGCCCTAGGGGATGTCCTACTACCTGCTCCCTGCTCCCTTGGGGAGTGGGCCTAAGCCACAGTCTGGCCACCCTTTGTGGGAGTCGAACGGGCTGATCAGGGGAAGGCACCAGCCCCATCACCGCACTGTTGCAGCCACTGCAAGTCAACAATTGCTGGCTGGCTCCACCCTGGTTCCCCGCCTCTGCCGCCATCAACAATCCTTGGCTGGCTCCTCCCTGGCCCAGGCCTAAAGCCTCTGCTGGAGGCTTTAGGCCTGGGCCGGGGCACCCCCAGCTCCCGCC
>NW_005357115.1:3970602-3973888 GCF_000412655.1 Myotis brandtii
AGGCGGGGAACGTTGGAGTCTGCAGCAAGCAAGCCTCCCTGCTCGCTTCAGTGCCTGGCTGCCGGCTGCCATCTTGGCTGACAGTTAATTTGCATATACTCACTGATTAGCCAATGAAAAGGGTAGCGGTCGTATGCCAATTACCATGTTTCTCTTTTATTAGTGTAGATGAGTCTACTGAGCACCGATGTGTCAGCCACTGTGTTAAGTGCCGGAGATGTAGAAGAGAGAGAATCAGGCACAGTCCTGGTGGAGGCCCTTCATAGCTCATCGTGGGTCTGTGTCTCTATTAATCCCAGGAGGATGGCCATGGGGGAGAGTGGGAGAAGGCAAGGCCCTTAACCCTGTGGTCTCTTTGGAGAGATAAGATTCACATACATGAAACACTCAAGAGAACCAGGCAATGTTTAAATAAATAGATTATTGACCCTGGCAACCACGTTGATGTGAATGTGATCAGGTTCAGGCTGCGTGTGTCTGTCAGTGTTCTGGATCTACTATTGGGCAGCCCTACTGGGGATGGGTTACTTCCCAAGCTTTGTGGAAGAATGGAAGGATTTGATTAATGGAAGGGCCCGGCTACTAACCTTGAAAATAATTACCTGTTCTGACATGAGTGAACTGGACTGGAAAATCTATATAGACTCTGCCATCTTTCTTGGTTCCTTCTTCCCACTCCCCTTCTCTTCCTCCTTCCATTTCACTCAGAGCTGGAAACCTTCCATAGCGAAGGATTGATGCCGGATTTGGTTGAATGCCTGCTGGTTACAAAGCACAGCACTAGCTTCGATAAGATTATAGAGATAAACAACACTGGCCCTACCCTTAAGGAACTTCCAAGCAACTTGGGTTCAGAAACTGCTGTAATAGAAGATAGTGAGCCCTAGCCGGTTTGGCTCAATGGATAGAGCATCTGCCTTTGGACCAAAAGGTCCTGGATTTGATTCCGGTTGAGGGCATGTACCTTGGTTTGCAGGCTCCTCCCTGGCCCGGGGCTCCTGCAGGAGGCAACCAATTGATGTGTTTCTTTCACATCGATGTTTCTCTCTGTCTTTCCCTCACTCTTCCACTCTCCTAAATAAATAAATAAATAAATAAAAATCAATGGAAAAATGCCCTCAGGTGAGGATTAACAAATAAATAAACAAAACTGCCTTTGATTACACTTTCCCCATTAAAGAAGAAGAAGGAGGAGGAGGAGGAGTAGAAGAAGAGGAAGAAGAAGAAGAAGATAATGAAAGCTGCTGTGAGTGTGCACGTGTGAAGGAGGTGACAGCAGGAGAGTTGAGTCCCATCCCTGGGTATAGGATTTGGACTATCAGTGCTGTATTGTGTGTATGTGCTTCCTACTGTTGTTTTTTTTAAAATCTCATACTTCAGAAAAATTATAAGAATATTACAAGTAATTTCTATAAGGCCTTTTCTAAGATTCAGCAGTAATTTACATTTTTTATGGAATCATTTGAGGACAAGTTAGAGGCAGTTCACTTCTTTACCCCCAAATACCTCAGTGTCTATGTGTCAAGGACATGGTTCCATTTCATCCGGTTTCCTTATAGCTGAGCCTTCTTCCTCTCATGTTTAGACAGTGTAGGATCACTCAAGTTTATTTAGTGGGAGACAGCTGGCCTTTTTTCCTGCTGGACACCATGCTGCTGGCCTGGTTGTTGGGGGCTGTTTAGGTCACAGGGTCCCCCTGGGGAACCGCTGGCTTCAGTGGCTATGTCTGAGTCGGCTTGTTCCTGGACCGCTGATCTGCCTCTTTAGAGAGGCCTGGCCAAGCCTTGGCTGAACTCTCTGCTCTTTCCCTTCACTTTGTTCTTGAGTTTTCTGCACATTCTCCCACCCACAGATATGAATGGTGCATGACGCTGGCTTTCCAGTGTCCGGCATGGCCTGGTGGAAGCAGTGAGCGTGGTTGGGCACCCTCTCTGGGCCTTGGAGGCGAGCCTGGGCTTCTCTGAAAATACAGGAGGCTTCCTTTCCTGACTCACAGGGGAGCGAGGCTCCATGGGGCTGTCTGGCTCTAGCCAGGGCTGTGGTCCTGCTCAGGACGGGCAGGCTTGGGCTGAGGGAACATTTTCCAGGGTATAGCTGAGGGACAGAATGTCTCTGCGAGATGGGCTGGGATGGGCAGGGCTTTGGAAAGGCCCCTGCTTGTTCTGGGAGGTGTTCAGGATGCTGAGGTTTTGGAAATCTATGCTGGCTGTTCATGACTGCCCCCAGCTTGGGAGGAGGAATGAACGGGTGCCTGTTCCCTGGGGTTCAGTGGCAAAGGTGAAGCCCTGTACTGCTGACCTGGGATCATGCCCTCTGCTGGGCCTGGGGAGGACACTGGCCTTGAAGGGGAGCGAAGCCTAGAGGACTGGACCCCAGACTCATGAGGTGTTGGAGCTCTCCCAGCACTGGGCCAGGCACTCACCAGGGTGGTCACTGGGTCTGCACTCTGAGGGAGCGGGGAGGAGAAACCCCAGTGAACCCACTAGACAGAACATGCTGGAGGCATTTAACGAGGCAGATCAATCTCCTGCAGGAAGAGGCCAGGGAGGGGAGAGCTCAGAGCAGGCCTGAGCAGTCAAGAAATGTTCTGGGAAAGAGGTGAAGACTCCCTTTTCAGCAGCCCATCCCTTCTTCTGCTCGGCTCTTGCGCAATCACCTGCACACCCAGGGTCTATGCTGTCACCTGGGGCGATGGGTTTACCTCCTTGGGCCTGTGAGCCATCTCCCTGGGCGGTGCTGAGAGGTAACCCAACATGGGTGGGCTTCAGCGGTGTTTGGAGTGCTCATGGAATACAGATGCCCTGGCCGTAGCCCAGACTCGGGGAGCTGCGTTCTCTGGGGGTGAAGCCCAGGCCTGTAGAGGTGTTATGCACAAGCTCCCCAGGCGGTCCTTGGAGCAGAAGCCAGGTGGCGGTGGGGTCTTCCCAAGCCAGCCCCTGACTTCCCTATAGGCTCCACGGACCCAGATTCAGGCCTTTATTCCTTGACGCATTTTTTCCTGGTGTCCGGGAGGGCCTGGTACAGGTGGGGACACCCTGGCTTTCCCCGCCCCACAACCCGCCACTCATGGGCGCCCCCGACCTGGGAGCAGTGCCATGGTCAGGCCGGCCTGAATGCACCCCCTTCTCCTTCCCTAAGAACCAGCCTCAATGCCCTCCATTACCATTTCCATGGCGCTCTTCTCCAGGGCCCCATGGAAATCACGAGGCTTTCTGAGGAGCCCGGGGCAGCCTTCAGAAAAGACCCCGGGCCCCCTGCCCACCCGGCCGCGGGCGCGCGGAGGGAG
>NW_005357115.1:3974173-3979459 GCF_000412655.1 Myotis brandtii
AAAGGGCCGCGAATTAGAAAACCGCCAATTACCCCGCATTTTGTATTGGCCCTTGTCTCACTGACACTGTGCACGGCCCCTCCCTAGGCGACCGCACTTGGAGGGTTTTCAAGGCCTTTCTTGGTTACCAGGGGCGACTGGGCAGAGGGCTGGGGCTTGGGGAGAGAGGGAGGCGCCCGGTGCCGGGTGGGATGCTGCGCTGCGGGGACAAGGGGGGGTGGGGAGCAGCGCGTGGGTACAGCCCCTGGGGGTGTGGGTCTCAATTCTAACGCGTTCGCCAAAGCCGGAGTCTGTTCTGAGTGCAGACTCCCTGGCCTGGCTCCAGAAGGCTCCATGACTCAGTAGGTCTAAGGTGCCCGGGAATTTGCATTTTAACAGGTTAGTCCAGATGATTTTTTTAAAATTAAAATATAGCAGTGAAATGTACAGATCTTAAGCGTGCAGTCCTACGTATTTGACAAATGTATGTATCTATTACCTACATTCCATCAGTGAGAACAATTCTATCACTCCAGAAAGCCCCGTGGGTCTCCACCACCCCGCCACCACCCCCTAGGCAACAACTGTTCTGACTTCTATCATCTATCTGTTCAGTTTAGCCTGTTTGTTTTTGGACCTCATGATAAGTAGAGTTATACAGTATATATTCTGTTGTTTCTGACTTCTCTCATTCAGCACAGTGTTTGAGCTCCACCCATGTTGTGGGTATCAGTAGTTTGTTTCTTTTTATTAAATGGTTTATCGTTCACCTATTGAGGGACACCTGGACTATTTCCAAATTTTGGCTGTTACAAATAAAGCTGCTATAATCATTTTGTACACGTATTTTTTGTGTGGGGGGCATATGTTTTTATGTCTTTGGGGTAAATATTTAGGAGTGGAATTGCTGGGTCATAGGGAAGGTGTTTAGCTTTAGTGGATACTGCCAAAATGTTTTCTAAAATGGGTATCCACCCTACCTTGTTTGGCTCAGTGGATAGAGTATGGCCCTCGGGCTGAAGGGTCTCGGGTTCGATTCTGGTCAAGGACGCGTACCTTGGTTGCAGGCTCGCTCCCTAGCCCTGGTCTGGGAGCATGGAGGAGGCAACCAATCCATGTGTCTGTCTGACATTGATGTTCTCTCTCTGTATCTCCCCCTCACTTCCACTGTCTCTAAAAAAAAAATCAATGGAAAAATATCTTCAGGTGAGGATTAACAAAAATAAATAAATAAAAAGTGGGTATCCAATTTTGCATCTCCACCAGCAAAGTATGAGAGTTCGAGTTGCTTTACATCCTTTTCAGCACTTGGTATTGTCCATCTTTTTTCATTTTAGCCATGCTAATGGGTAGGAGGTAGTAGCTTACTGTAGTTCTCAGGCTAGGTGACTGTAATTGCAGAGCTCCAATGGATACACTTGGAGAAAACTCCCATCTCACCCAATCCTTGCATTTACCTGCAAGACCCAGCAGGGCAAATGCCCTTCCTGTGGCCCACAGCTGGTTTGACAGAGACAGGATGAGAACACATGACTCCTTACTACCCAACAAGTGCTCTCTCCTTGATATGATGCTGCCCCTTTAGCCTACACTGTGTGGGCCTTTGAGTGTGCGTGTGTGTGTAGAGTGGGTTTTGCTCTGCCCAGGACCATTCAGAATGAAGTTGGAAGGACACTTCTGAAGAGTCCCTGCCTGCCTGGCCCCAAGCAGCATTTGTGTCTCTCTGGGGTTGAGAGACTGGGGTTGGCCAGGTAGGTGTGGATACATGTGCACACAGGGACAAGGGTAGGGAGCTGGTGACTTTCACTCTGAGGGTATTCAGCGGTTCTCAACCTGTGGGTCGCTAACAATGAAAATACATCCTGCATATCAGATATTTACATTACGATTCATAACAGTAGCAAAATTACAGTTATGAAGTAGCAACGAAAATAATTTTATGGTTGGGGGTCACCACAACATGAGGAACTGTATTAAAGGGTCACGGCATTAGGAAGGTTGAGAACCACTGCGCCTAGGGGGTGTCGCTGTGCCAGACGGGAGCACAGGCCTCCCCCAGCAGGCCAGCCCCCGGGTGCAGATCCCAGGGGTGTCACCTGCGAGCGATCAGTATTAACGGTCTCACCTGGTTTTAGAAGTTCATAATACACCACACCTTCCTGATCCCACCAAACAAAGAGCATTGTCTTCTTTCTGAAGTGATTTTGCTTTGCAGATGATGTTGATGGTTGACCTGGATTAACCCATGATTTTGTGCATTTGGGATTCTCAAAATAAATCCACTTTTCATCACCAGTCACAATTCGATGCAAAAAAAAGACTGTTTCGTGCCATTGAAGCAACAGTTTACTGATGACCTTTCCGTTTTTCATTTGTCTTTCATTCAGTTGATGTGGCACCCATTTTCCTTCCTTTAAAATCTTTCCCATTGCTTGTAAACGATCAGAAATTGCTGGGCAACGTTTCATCTTTCTGCAAGTTGTTTTTGAGTTTGACACCCATCTTCATCCAATAATGCTTGTAATTGTTGGACTTCAAACTTTTTGGTTGACCTGGATGTTCTTTGTCTTTCACATCGAAATCATCACTTTTAAAGTATTTAAAGCAGTGTTCACAAGTATCTTGAGATGGAGCATGTTCACCGGGAAGGTGTTTAGCTTTAGTGGATACTGCCAAAATGTTTTCTAAAATGGGTATCCACCCTAGCTTGTTTGGCTCAGTGGATAGAGTATGGCCCTCGGGCTGAAGGGTCTCGGGTTCGATTCTGGTCAAGGACGCATACCTTGGTTGCAGGCTCGCTCCCTAGCCCTGGTCGGGGAGCATGGAGGAGGCAACCAATCAATGTGTCTCTCTGATATTGATGTTTCTCTCTCTGTATCTTTCCCTCCCTTCCACTGTCTCTAAAAAAAAAAATCAATGGAAAGGCTCAGGCAGTGCAGGTGGGAACCATCTGGGGTCTTCCAGGGGTCCTGTTGGTAGACACAATGTGCCTATACCATGACCCACACTCCCAGGCTGCCCATAATGTCTCCAGTGGGTATCCAATTTTGCATCTCCACCAGCAAAGTATGAGAGTTCGAGTTGCTTTACATCCTTTTCAGCACTTGGTATTGTCCATCTTTTTTCATTTTAGCCATGCTAATGGGTAGGAGGTAGTAGCTTACTATAGTTCTCAGGCTAGGTGACTGTAATTGCAGAGCTCCAATGGATACACTTGGAGAAAACTCCCATCTCACCCAATCCTTGCATTTACCTGCAAGACCCAGCAGGGCAAATGCCCTTCCTGTGGCCCACAGCTGGTTTGACAGAGACAGGATGAGAACACATGACTCCTTACTACCCAACAAGTGCTCTCTCCTTGATATGATGCTGCCCCTTTAGCCTACACTGTGTGGGCCTTTGAGTGTGCGTGTGTGTGTAGAGTGGGTTTTGCTCTGCCCAGGACCATTCAGAATGAAGTTGGAAGGACACTTCTGAAGAGTCCCTGCCTGCCTGGCCCCAAGCAGCATTTGTGTCTCTCTGGGGTTGAGAGACTGGGGTTGGCCAGGTAGGTGTGGATACATGTGCACACAGGGACAAGGGTAGGGAGCTGGTGACTTTCACTCTGAGGGTATTCAGCGGTTCTCAACCTGTGGGTCGCGACCCCTTTGGCGGTCGAACGACCCTTTCACAGGGGTCGCCTAAGACCATCCTGCATATCAGATATTTACATTACGATTCATAACAGTAGCAACATTACAGTTATGAAGTAGCAACGAAAATAATTTTATGGTTGGGTCACAACATGAGGAACTGTATTTAAAGGGCCAGAAGGTTGAGAACCACTGCAGAGGACACTATTTATGAAGCCTAAAAGGTTCTCATTATAATGTCCTGACTCCTGTGACAATATTCTCATGCTTATGCTTATGTATGTTCACATCTGCATTTCTGAGTTTATCCCCTCCAAAAAGGAAGAATCAGGTACCAGTTCTACCTCAGGCTCCCAGCCTTCTCTCCAGAATGCCCCAGGCCCCGGTGCCTCAGGGCCCCTGGGTCTGACCACACCCCACACGGGTGGAGAAGGATGTCAGAGGGCAATGCTTAACCCAAGAGCTCAGGCAGTGCAGGTGGGAACCATCTGGGACCTCCCAGGGGTCCTGTTGGTAGACACAATGTGCCTACACCATGACCCACACTCCCAGGCTGCCCATAATGTCTCCATCTGGTTTCTCTCCACTTCTAAGTACAGGTGACTGTTGCATGTACTCCATTCTAAGTCCTCTTGTGGGATTTTCCTCTAGACCAGGTACCCTTAACCTGGAGTCCACAGACACCTTCCCCACCAGAGGTCTGTGGGTAGAATTCAGGGGTCCATGATTTCAGATAGAAAAAAATATATAGCTTTGTTTTCACTAGCCCCTAACTGAAAGGTAGCATTTCCTTTCATTTTAAATGGAGGGAACAATCTACAGTAGTATTTGCAGAAACTGTGACTTTGTCATCAGTCGAAATCACAAACATTTTTAGATCACATTAGAGTTGTTGCGAATCTTTTGAAATATCATTTATACATATCACTGCTTTAAAACTATCACCCCTAAAGTGTCAATAAAGAAGCACACATAAGCCAGTCTGCGTGGCTCAGTATCTGAGCATCAACCTATGAACCAAGAGGTCACGGGTTCAATTCCCGGTCAGGGCACATGCCCAGGTTGTGGGCCCAAACCCTAGTGTGGGGCGTGCAGGAAGCAGCCGATCAACGATTCTCTCTCATCATTGATGTTTCTATCTCTCTCTCCTTCCCTTTTTTAAAATACATATTTTAAAAAAGAAGCACATACATTACTATATCATAAAGCTGTTTCCCTAATGTTTTGAGATATGTATTTTTATACATTGGTTTCTTTTGCAGTCATGTGGGTTTAATTTTATAGATCAACCCTGAAAGTCCCTAGATATTTTCTGATCAAGCACAGAGCAGGTACTGAATCCTGAAAGTGAGGGAGCAGGAGTCCTCCTTTGCCTGTAAGCGTTCTTCTAAGTGTGGTTTCTAAGACCCTCCAGAACTGGCCTGATCTACCCTTGTAGCCTTGTATCTGGCTGCTTCTGTCTTGAATATTGGACTCCACAATACCAGGTGTACCGGTTAATAATGTGGATTAAGCATTAGCCGGTTAATAATGCGGATTTTGTAATCAAAGAAAACACGATAATTTCAAGAGAAACATCAAAAGTGCTTTATTCAAAGTAATGTCCATCGCTAGCTACACATTTCCCTCATCTTTCAGGTAATTTGTGGATACCATCCCAATAGAACTTTTCTTG
>NW_005357115.1:3982991-4034941 GCF_000412655.1 Myotis brandtii
CCCCACCAGAGGTCTGTGGGTAGAATTCAGGGGTCCATGATTTCAGATAGAAAAAAATATATCTTTGTTTTCACTAGCCCCTAACTGAAAGGTAGAATTTCCTTTCATTTTAAATGGAGGGAACAATCTACAGTAGTATTTGCAGAAACTGTGACTTTGTCATCAATAGAAATCACAGACATTTTTAGATCACATTAGAGTTGTTGCAAATCTTTTGAAATATCATTTATACATATCACTGCCTTAAAACTATCACCCCTAAAGTGTCAATAAAGAAGCACACATAAGCCAGTCTGGGTGGCTCAGTGTTTGAGCATCAACCTATGAACCAAGAGGTCACTGAAAGGTAGCATTTCCTTTCATTTTAAATGGAGGGAACAATCTACAGTAGTATTTGCAGAAACTGTGACTTTGTCATCAGTCGAAATCACAAACATTTTTAGATCACATTAGAGTTGTTGCGAATCTTTTGAAATATCATTTATACATATCACTGCTTTAAAACTATCACCCCTAAAGTGTCAATAAAGAAGCACACATAAGCCAGTCTGCGTGGCTCAGTATCTGAGCATCAACCTATGAACCAAGAGGTCACGGGTTCAATTCCCGGTCAGGGCACATGCCCAGGTTGTGGGCCCAAACCCTAGTGTGGGGCGTGCAGGAAGCAGCCGATCAACGATTCTCTCTCATCATTGATGTTTCTATCTCTCTCTCCTTCCCTTTTTTTTTAAGTTCTAGAATTAGAAGAATTCCTAACTCTGTCTAGAATCCGAATAAAAGAACAAGATCTGAAAAATGTCAGATAATCCAAGGAAAGTCAAAGGACAAAGTATTAAATGCTTATGAGTGTTCAAGAAGTGGAAGTACAGCCCGGCCAGCATGGCTCAATGGTTAAGTGCCGACCTATGAACCAGGAGGTCACAGTTCGATTCCCGGTTAGGGCACATGCCCAGGTTGCAGGCTCCATCCCCAGTGTAGGGTGTGCAGGAGGCAGCCGATCAATGATTCTCTCTCATCAATGATGTTTCTATCTCTCACTCCCTCTCCTGTCCTCTCTGAAATCAATAAAAATACATATTTTAAAAAGAAGCACATATATTGCTATATCATAAAGTTGTTTCCCTTATGTTTTGAGATATGTATTCTTACACATTGGTTTCTTTTGCAGTCATGTGGGTTTAATTTTATACATTTGAAAGCATTATTCCAAGAACGGGTCCATAGCCTACACCAGATGCTCATTGGATTCAATGGTACATGAAAGGTCAAGACCTAGAGCCCTCAGTCCTAGTAGCCCTCAGACTTTTCCAGTATGAAAACCCCAAAAGTGTCCCTCTCCCCTAGTAATTACACTTTGGTATTCTTTTAATGGAGAAAAAGCTTTCATAGCCAAAAGCCATTATGTAACGCTTGATGACAATATTCTCATGCTTATGCTTATGTACGTTCACATCTGCATTTCTGAGTTTATCCCTTCCAAAAAGGAAGAATCAGGTACCAGTTCTACCTGAGGCTCCCAGCCTTCTCTCCAGAATGCCCCAGGCCCCAGTGCCTCAGGGTCCCTGGGTCTGACCACACCCCACACGGGTGGAGAAGGATGTCAGAGGGCAATGCTTAACCCAAGGGCTCAGGCAGTGCAGGTGGGAACCATCTGGGGTCTTCCAGGGGTCCTGTTGGTAGACACAATGTGCCTATACCATGACCCACACTCCCAGGCTGCCCATAATGTCTCCATCTGGTTTCTCTCCACTTCTAAGTACAGGTGACTGTTGCATGTACTCCATTCTAAGTCCTCTTGTGGGATTTTCCTTCTAGACCAGGTACCCTTAACCTGGAGTCCACAGACACCTTCCCCACCAGAGGTCTGTGGGTAGAATTCAGGGGTCCATGATTTCAGATAGAAAAAAATATATAGCTTTGTTTTCACTAGCCCCTAACTGAAAGGTAGCATTTCCTTTCATTTTAAATGGAGGGAACAATCTACAGTAGTATTTGCAGAAACTGTGACTTTGTCATCAATAGAAATCACAGACATTTTTAGATCACATTAGAGTTGTTGCAAATCTTTTGAAATATCATTTATACATATCACTGCCTTAAAACTATCACCCCTAAAGTGTCAATAAAGAAGCACACATAAGCCAGTCTGCGTGGCTCAGTATCTGAGCATCAACCTATGAACCAAGAGGTCACGGGTTCAATTCCCGGTCAGGGCACATGCCCAGGTTGTGGGCCCAAACCCTAGTGTGGGGCGTGCAGGAAGCAGCCGATCAACGATTCTCTCTCATCATTGATGTTTCTATCTCTCTCTCCTTCCCTTTTTTAAAATACATATTTTAAAAAAGAAGCACATACATTACTATATCATAAAGCTGTTTCCCTAATGTTTTGAGATATGTATTTTTATACATTGGTTTCTTTTGCAGTCATGTGGGTTTAATTTTATAATTTGAAAACATTATTCCAAGAAGGGGTCCATAGCCTTCACCAGATGCTCATTGGATTCAACAGTACATGAAAGGTCAAGTCCTAGAGCCCTCAGTCCTAGTAGCCCTCAGACTTTTCCAGTATGAAAACCCCAAAAGTGTCCCTCTCCCCTAGTAATTACACTTTGGTATTCTTTTAATGGAGAAAAAGCTTTCATAGCCAAAAGCCATTATGTAACGCTTGTCTCTAAACAAATGTGCATTTATTGATCATGATAGTACCTTTGGACTTTGGAAAACTAGTGGCCACATCTGTAGGAGAGCTGTCACTGACCAGCCTGGTTCCCAGACCCTGTGCAGTACCCCTGACCCCACACTCCAGTCCACTGAGTCAGAGCATGCGGATCTGCCAGGCGAGGGTGGGAGTCTCAGGGCCTGGCACCCCAGTTGCTCTGCACAAGGTTGGCTCAGGAAACACTCCACGGGCACTAGCTGCCTTGGGTTGGCCTGAGCTGGCTGGGCCTCGGTGGAACATGACTGGAGCCTCCCAACTTGTCCACCCACCCTCCGCCCACTGACCCCGGAGTGGAGTTGCCAGGGCTAGCAAATACAAATAAGGGTGCCCAGTTAAATGTGAAGTTAAGAAAAAGAAAGGACCCTCTATTTTATCCCATGGACCATTTGGGATAAGCTAATGCTACATTTTTATTTCTTATTTATCAGGAAAATCTCCCCTCTGGAAGCCTGTTTCCGAGAAGTCATTCCCCATCACGGTCTTAGTCTCAGACCACCCTCTCCCAACTATACTAGTAAATGAGAGAACTGGTCCAGGGTAGAACTCTAGATTCCTACCTTGAGAGTTAGCGTCAATCAGGACTATTTACTTTAAGGAAAAGGAAACTTTGGTCTCTGCTTGATGTTTCCACACCCAGCGTGGCCTCCAAACCCAGCCCTCCTTGGGCAGCAGCCCGTTCCATTCACCTCAGCCCGGGAGCCCCTCACTGGCCTGCAGCTCCCACAAATCAAACCCACAAGGACACAGTGAGAGGGTCCAATGACCAGGTCCCACAAAAACACACAGCAGCAAAAGCACGAAGAGTCACATGGCCACATTCACTTAAGAAAGAGGGAGGCAGATACACCCAGAGGGAGCAGACACACAGACAAACCCTCACATGCACAGGACGGGGCAAAGTTCCACTTGGCACACACCCAGCACCCCCGCCCCCACCCAGAGTGCACACCACATGCCACACTCACACCCAGACTGAGCACAAGTCATATGCACTCACTGAAGGCACTGAGACACAGCCCATTTCCGCTGCATCCCCAGCCATCCCACATCTGGGCTGTCATCCTGAACCCCAAGGGTCCAAGGCAGTTCTGGGGCTAAAGCTTCTCCCCACTGTGCCTCCTCAAGCTGCTAAAAAAATAAATAAATAAAGCAACCACCTGAAAGTGCTCCCAAAGACCATTGCTTTTCACAGGGGGCTAAAGCAATAGGTGACCTAAACTCTGGGTTCTGGAAAGAGCTCACCCCAAAGGGAGTGACGATGATAAAGCAACAACCCCAATTGCCAGCATTTCCTGAGCACCAGCCACACCCCAGGAACTATGGTAGGTGCTTTGCATGCATCATTTCATTCCACCCTTGAAACAACTGTCCGGGAGGAACTGTTATGATGCCCCTGAACAGATGAGGAAACGGAGGTGCAGAGGAGTTAAATGAATGTTTTGGGAGAGAGTTCAGCCCCTGGCTCCAGGGCTATTTTACTCCAAAATATACCCTTTCCCCCAACACCACTGTGCAAGACCTTCAGATGTTCCAGCTCAGTCTCCGTGCAGTGTGAGTACACAGATGTGCGCGCGCACACACAGCACACACGTGCACACACATGTGCACACATGCACACACGCACACACCCCACCCCGCAGAAGTAGCTGTGGGGCAACATTTCCACTGTGGAGAGTGCTGGAGGGGCTCTGCCCATAGAGAGGTTTCAAGCTGGTTCTGCCCCCTTCTAATTCTCTCCGAGGACCAGCTCTTTCCCGGAGAGGTCTGGCCCCTATGAAGCAGATCTGTGAGCTCCGGGGGGAGGCCTGCTCAGGGCCCCTCCACTAACTAGAGACCCAAGGACCCTGCAGGTTAAGGGGCTGATCTCCTCGTGGACCCCACCCCCGGAATGAGAGCCAGGCCCCCCCACAATCTGTAGATTTGTTGAAAGAGCTCTGCACGGAGACAGAGCGGCCCCTGCCCAGCTGCTGAGAGGCCACCGAGCCCACCCAGGGAGCACGCAGAGAAGGACCCTGCAGTGCCCTAGAGAGGCTGTCTCAGGGCGACCAGCCTCCGGGACATTCCTAACCCCAGCCAGTGCGGGACGCCCCTCACGGTGTCCGCCTCTGCAGTGGAGCCTGGCTAACAGCTGCTCCCAGCTGGAGGCTCTTTATGTCCCCCACCCAGGCAGACCCCAGGGGACATGAGGCAGCTTTGATGAAGCCTGTCAAAGCATTCCTGCTCCTACAGCTGTTTCCTGGGAGGGCAATTGGAGCCACGATGACCCCCACATCTGTGTAAGGGGCTGGAGGCTGGTACTCCACTCCCAGGCCCGCAGGAGGACTCCTGCAGAGGGTGCCTGCAAAGGGGGGAATGACTGTGCACATCTGGGAGGCGGTTTAGGACCTTTGACTGTTAGTACTGAAAGGGGCCACTCATCCCCAGTTTACAGATGACTAAGCTGAGGCTAACACCCCTGCCCCCAAAGGGTTCCCCACACAGAGCCAACTTCCCCATAGACTCTCTAGACTGGCCCCTCCTCCTCCTCTGGGTCATGTCAGCCTCCACGTACACAAGACACAACCAGCCCAAGGAAGAGTGTGAAGGCCACGTGGAGGGGAAGCTGGTGTCCGCGGAGACGCCCGCTCTGTCTCCTTCTCCTTCACGTGCTGTTGCCTCCTCCCTGGCCACTGTCTTAAGACCCAATCTGTAGATTTGTTAAAATTAGAGTTTCTTAACCTCGACGTGATTGACTTTTGGGGTTGGCTATTTCTTCATTGTGGGAGCTGTTCTGAGCATTGTAGGATGGTTAGCAGGAGGCTACCGACTCGATGGCAGTAGCACCATCTCCCAGTGGTGACAACCAAAATAACCTCCAACATTACCAGATGCCCCGTGAGAACCACTGATGTGTGTAAGTGGACTTAAAGGAGCATGTATGGATTGTCCCGTTTCTTGCCAGGGATGCACAAAAGGAGGTAACATGGATATTCCCTCCCGAGGCTCATGGCTTCTATGGGGCAGATGGGATAACAAATGTACCCAGGACAAAGCAGTATGTACCAGGAGATCCTGCAAAAGGCTGAAGCAGAGAAAAGCCATTGAGGCTGGGATCCACCGAGGAAGGCTTCCTGAGGAGGGGGAATGTGATCTGGGCCTTATGGAGGCAGTCTGGGATGGATGCCGTTTAAGGAAAAGGTCTCAAGGACAGTGGAGCAGAGCCCAGGATGGGGACTTCCCAGGGAGGCCCAAAAAGAGCCTTGAAGCCTAGAGCAGGGAAACTGTTGGGGATGAATGGACAGGGGGTATGAGGGGACGGTGGCATCATCTGAGCTCCTGTAGGGCCAGTGAGGGGCTTGCTTCTCCCTGGATCCCCAATACAGAATGAGGCTAAGGAAACGCTGAAATGAGGAAGCTGCTGGTGGTGCGGGGAGAAGTTCTGACAGGCAGGGAGGCAGGCCTGGGCCTGGAGGGCTGGGAGGACCATCACTGGATGGTGAGGGTGCGAATGAGGGAGCCCAGCTTTAGGCAAGTAAGAGACCTTACTGGCCCTTCCCTTTACTTCTTAGGGTCCACCCTCCCCTACCCGCTCCTGCCACAGTCCATGTGGGATGGGGGTGGGAGGCCGCCCTAATCAAGGGGTAGCTGCTGTGCTGGGAGCCGACCACCTAGCTTCCTGTCTGGCTGCAGACCTTTTTCTCCTGAAGATTTCAGCAAGTTCAGTGGAAAAGAGTGGTGAACTCCTTGGCCTAGGAAGCTCTCTTCTCAGACAAAAGCCCTGGCTCCCCATCCTCAATCTTGGCTTCCTGAGCCACAGGTGCAAGCCCACCCTCAGACTAGGCTCCCTGAGGTCAGGGACCACACTTTCCTATTGGTCAGCGTAGAGAAATGCAAAGTGTGGGGCTGGAGCTGCCCACAGGAGGCTTCTGGGTGAACTCGCCAGCAGGGGGTGCTGTGGACTCAGGCACAGGCTGCTGGAAGGGAGGAGACTGAACTGGTCATGAGGCCTCCTTCACCTCCTGTTCCATCCCCTACCCTAGTCAGGCTCGCCTGCCTTGTACACAGCAGGGTCTCCACCTCCTCACAGCTTCCCTGCCGAAACCCCTTTTTCTTCCCTCCTCTGGAAGAGAAAGAAAGAGAAGGAATGATCATGTCCATTTTGCAGATGAGGAAACTGAGTCATATGCATGGAAAAAAGGCCAAGGGAAAACAGCAAGATAGAATGGATAGGCTTGGCTTTGAAGCTAGGTGTCCCAGGTTTCCTGGTCCGCCAGTTCAGCACGTCACTCCCTGTGTGGTTGGGGGCAAACTTTGGGGTCTTGCTGAACAAGCCACTGCTTTGCGGTAAGAGAGAGGAGTGTGGCTAAAGCCCGCACTGCCTCAGGCTGAGAACAATTCTGACACTGGGCATCATCGCAGCCCTGCGTGGTCAGCACTGCCTCCTGGGAGAAAGGCTGGCAAAAGGGAACGAGGCAACCTTGCCCAAGCCCTTGTCTAGGTGGAAAGAGCAGGCGGCCAGAAAGGGGACCAACAGGGGGTTCCGAACAAGAGCAGAGGAGACAGCGGGCTGTGCTGGATAGCTCTGGGGAGTGGAGCAGAGGGCTGAGGTCTCAGCGCCCTGCGTTACCGGCATTTTCTCCCAGGTCCCAGTAATGGCTTACAACAGTGGGAGCTACGGGTGTCACTTGCTTTACTCTCATGGTGAGCCAGGCTCTGTGCCAAGCACTTGACTGTCTCAATTACCCATCCTGGGAAGCAGGTGATGGTATTAACCCATTTGATAGATGAGGAAAGGAAAGCTCAGAGAGATAAAGTAACTTGTCTGATTTCCCCAGCGGGAAAGGGGCAAAACTGGATACCACTGGTGTTTACCCACCGAGCTCTTGGAGGGGTCAGGGTCCAGGCGGTGAGAGGAAGAAGGCCCTGTCTGTGGCTGGGTCGGTGCTGAGTCCATAGCTGGGGAGGCACCCTCAGGGTAGAGTGGACAGAGTAGAGCAAGGCACCGAGGGAGGAGCAACCCACATGTACATCCAGTCTGGGAGGCCTCCTGGAGGAGGAGGAGGATACTGTCCAGGCTGACAAGGAGGGGAAGGGCATTCCGAACAGCCTAAGCAAACGGCGGGAAGCTGTTCCGGCCCAGACATTGCCAGCATGCACATGGTCTGTCCGTGTCCACAGTGCTGGGTGTGAGGCTGGAGAAGCAGGCAGGAGCCACCAGGAGCGGAGGGTGCCATCGCATCAGCAGGGAGCCCCCTGGCAGCTGTGTGGAAGTCTGATTAGTTCCATAGGTCGTTCTTAATTAAAGAGAGGGGGATCTAAACTATTATAGGCCCTAACCAGTTTAGCTCAGTGGATAGAGTGTTGGCCTGTGGACCGAAGGGTCCCAGGTTCGATTCCGGTCAAGGGCATGTACCTTGGTTGTGGGCACATCCCCAGTAGGGGGTATGCAGGAGGCAGCTGGTCGATATTTCTCTCTCATCGATGTTTCTAACTCTCTATCCCTCTCCCTTCCTCTCTGTAAAAAATCAATAAAATATATTTAAAAATAAAATAAACTATTATAGAAACTGGGGAGGGGCGGCGGTAGGAGAGATGGGGAAGAGGGGATGAAGCCTCAAGATATCAAAGTGTTAGAGTCCACTAGATGAGAAGGCTAATCAGATGTGGTGGTCAGGAGCCAGTGGTCAGGGATGACTCAGCCTCTGGCGTGGGTGCACTAAGATCTAGCACCAACGTGGAGGAAGGGGCTAGTGATGAAAGATCAGTTCAGTCTGGGATAAATGAGCTTGAGGTATATGTGGGCTATGTGAGTGGAGGTGAGCTTTGGGCTCAGGGTTAAAGGGAGGGAGATAAGGGCTCAAAATATAACCCAAATCAGGCTATCTTCTCTCACTGAAGAAAGCAGTCTGGGTTGACTAGACTTTGAGCTTCATCTGCATCCAAGGAGGGAACACCCACCTGATTAAACTAGGACATCCTGTGTTCTCACGCTTGAAAAAGGACCCCAGGGTCTAAGCAGACCACAAGCTGAGTTCAGCAAGGTGCCCATTATTCTCAAGGCGTGTCCTTCATGAGGAGCATTAATAGGAACTCATTTCAGGGGTTAAAGGGAACCTAACGAGGCAGGAGCAGAGGTAGTCAACTGACATCTGTTCTTAAATCACTGAGATGTGGCCTCTTCCCTAAAACCTTCCCTAACTTCCCCTTCTCTCCTCTCTAGGACCCCAGCCTCTTGGCTGGCCAAGCACTTTCACGCTCATTATCTCATTGATTCCTCAAAGGTTTTCCCCATTTGGTAGGTGGTAAAACAGAGGCCCAGCAAGACGGGGGTGTGTGGAGCTGAACCCAGCCGGCTTGCTCCCCTAGGCCTCTCAGTGGGCCCACCCCTCCTTACTTGGGACAGCATTTTAGGGTGTTCCAGGGTGCCTGGGGTGGTGGGGGGCAGCCGGCATTCGGCATTTGGGTGCAGAGGGGAGAGCAGAAGTCTGCTGGCTTTCTGGTGGGGCGAGTGGTGCAGAAGTAGCCCGGCCCAGGTGTGCTATCTGCCCTCAGGATCTGCTTGTCAAGCTGCTGGGGGAAATAGGATTGACCTCAGAGGTGGGTTTTGCTTTTTGTTTTGCTTTTTTTTTTTTCTTTTTCCTTCTAAGAACAATTCATTTTGGTCAAATAACTAGAGTAAAAGTGACTGGTGTTGAGAAACCTCCCCCTTCCCCTTCTTGGGCCCCAGGCAGTGACATTTGAGAAGCTGTCTCCTGGGGCCACAGAGGATGCTGTTTGGGTAGTTCAAAGAGTTGGCTCTCCTCCCTGCCCAGCCCCACCCACTTCCCCTCACTGTCTCCCTTGAATGCCAAGCTTGGGCAGCCTCCCATCCTGGCCCGAGGTCCAGCCTCCAAGGCCTGGGCTGAACCTGTCCCTGCGGCCTCTACTCCTTTGCTGTCCATCTCAAGTGGTGGGAAGGAGGCAGAGTAGGACAGTGTGGGGAAAAGCACTGAATTCCTCCCTTCTCCACCATGTCTCTGTCACCATTTTACCGACCCATGGCATCTTCCCTGTGCCACAGCACACTGAGAAGGGTGACCAGGTGAAGGGAGAAGCGAGGAAATGCTAGCCTATGAACCAAAAGGACTGGCTTGGGCTCCCAGGAGGCTGCCCCAAGAGACGGGAGGCGGGGGGCAGAGGAGGGCGTTGGGGGACCTCTGAGGGAGCTGGGCCCCAGGGCTGGGCGGCCAGACCTCAGGCAGAGAGCCAGCAGGGCAGCACAGTCTGAGCCTGGGAACCCACAGGCCCATCACAGAGGCAGGGAGGCAGCACAGCCTGCACGAGACAGAACTTAGGAGCAAAAGCCATCAGAGGACTAGACTAGGGACTGCAGCCCAAGGAACAGGCTGAACCGTCCACGAGGGCTCCACGTGGTCGTGGTTAACAGCTCACCATCTGGTGGCTGGTCTCCACAGACGTCCCTCCAGCCAGGGGCTGCAACTGTGGTGCTGTTAGCAATCTAGTACCTAGACGCCCAGACGGTCGCGGGCGGGGAGATCACCCAGCTGGACCCACATCTGAACAAGCAGAAAGGGAACAGGATGGAGCAGGGGGGAAGGCTCTCAGGGCTGACTCCAGGCTGCACGTCCTAGGAGGTACACTGAGGCCCCCAGGCAGCAAAGCAAGAAACTAGGCCAAGCTCCTTGAAGCTAAAGGCCACGTAACTGGGGGTCCCAATTGACCTGCCCTGGTAGCTTCTGGCAAGAGACCTCGGCCGCCTGCTTTCCCAGCCTGTGCCAGGCTGCAGAAGGAGACGGCAGAGGCGGTGCTGATGTCAACCAAGGAATTAAGTAAGCAGAGGAACTGATAACATCAACCAGCGAGGCTGGCTGTGGGCAAGGTGACTCATCGAAGACGAGCCCCGCGATCACAGGGTGGTGGTTGTTGTGCCCAGTCTGTGGGACTGGGGAGGAGGAGGGGCTGGGACAGGTTCCTGAGGAGTCCTGCGCGCAGAGAGGTCTCAGAACACAGTGTCCCCCGCCTTCAGAGCTCTCTGTGGCTCAGGAAACGGCCCTCCCTCCCACTGTTGTGATTATCTTTATCTACAGCGTTTGATGCGTGTTTGCGGGGTGTGTCAGGGTGATTTCCCCACCCGCGCCCCTCCGGGCGTCCAGGTACTAGATTGCTAACAGCACCACAGTTGCTGCCCCTGGTTGAAGGGCCGTCTGTGGAGACCAGCCACCGGATGGCGGGTGGAGAGCTGTTAACCACGACCACGTGGAGCCCCCGTGGAGGGTACAGCCTGTTCTGCTGCTGCTGCAGGCACCTGCAGAGCTGCCTGTCCTCGGGGAGGGGACAGCCTGTCCCTGCTGCTGCAGGCACCACAGAGCTGCCTCCACTCCCTCACTCCCTCGCTCCCTCGGCGGCCCTGCCGAGGGGCCCCAAACCGTTGTGTACTTCCCCACCCCCAGGGGCGCCGTGGGCTCTTGGCCAAACTGTACAACTGGAGGGAACACCGTTCACTTTACAGTCGGTGTGTCAGACCACATGGCTGCGCATCTGGCCCTGCCCCTTCCCTATTCTAAGGTCCTTCTCACTCCCCACCTCCACCTAATGTGATCTATTTAGGTTGCCCTTAATAAGTTTATCTTCTCACCAAACTTTCCCTCATGCGCATAAGTGTCTTCGTTTGCCGACTTCATTCATTCATTCATTTCACACGAATATAGTTAAGTTTGTGCCAGGTACTATTCTAGGCAAGGGTACAAGACAGACCCTCCCTGAGTTCATGGAGCTCACAGGCTAGTGGGTGATACATAATTGACACATAAAAGTGCAAGCAACAGTGTCATGAAGCACAATAGAGCCAGGCCAGGAGGTGAAGGGTGATAAGGCCCTTTAGCTGGGACTGCCCAGAAAGGCTTCCCGTGGAGGTGGCCTCTGAGTGGAGACCTGGAGGCGGGAAAGAAAGGAGCCTTCCGAGCAGAGCCCTTCCTGTCAGGCACCCGGTGCCCCGAGAAAGGTCTCCTCTATTCCTGCCAGTTCTGCCAGGAGCCCGTGGCATGGCCTGAGGCACTCGCTTCCCAGCTCTGGGTATCCACTTCCTCCTTGACAAACAAGAGGCCTAGTGGCACTGGCCTGAGGAACTTCTTGACAGGAACCTGAGTCGGAAGGCCAGCTCGGCCACCTCTATGCTGTGTGACGTCAGGCAGGTTCCTTAGCCTCTCTGAGCTGGTTTCCTTATCTGTGAAATGCCTACACCTCGGGGTTTTGTGAAGGATTAAATGAGCTTGTGGACATGAAACCACCAGGTATATAGTAGGTGCTTCATAGATATCTTCTAGGGCCCCAGCTGGGAGAGGTGAGGAGAAGGGGGTGGGGTGAAGAGCTGCTATTAACTGGTCCCCTTTCAGAAAATGAGCCTGGGGAGAGCAATGCCAACCTGAAGGCACAAAGCTGTGCTGGCTGCCCAGATGTGCAGAGAATATGGGGTGGGGGGAGCCCCCGGGCTGGGACCAGGCCTCTACAGATCCAGGGTCTGGGAGATGGGGATTGTGCAAGGGTCATGCACTCTGCAGCTGACGTCAGCAGGTGAGGGTGGGGTGGGGACTGCCCTGTAGGCCCTTGAACTGTCACACCACTGTGGCCCAGCTTTCAACTTCCTCTGGGGCCCAAGTTGTGCTCAGCTCCTCCTCTCTTCCTTCCTCCTTCATTCAGGCCGTTTGGGGTGAGTGCCGTCCACCCTCAAGCTCCAGTATATGTGTTCCCTGCTCAACTCAGAGCTCAAGACAGGGAGGTGCCAAGTTCATCCCAGCCCACCCTGGTCAGCAAGGCTTCCCCGGGGCCTGTGTGAGTCTGGGTTCCTGGGCCCGCCAGGCAGGGCTGCACGCAATGGCAGTAGTCAGCCCGGACTGGCTGCCGTGGCCATGCACTCAGGGGTGCAGGACCTCACTTGATCCGAATCCCATGATGTAGGAGGTTTGATCCCCTTCTTGTTCTTGAGGAAACTGAGGCTCCAAGAAGTAGGAGCTCAGGCAGCAGGGTTGACAGACAGTCCTCCTGCAGGCGATGAGTGGCCTGAGAGGAGCCTTGCAGGATGGAGGGGGCCTGGAGAGGATGGAGGAAGAGGGAGGGTGCAGGCAGGTGGACCAGACCGAGGCTGGGAGGGGGGACCTGGCTGCAGAGGGCCGCAGGCTAGGGTGTGAGTCCCCCCTCCTGCCACCCTCCTGCTGCATGAGAATCCCCGGGCCGGCCTGGCACTGACTCTCCAATAAGCCCCCAGGTGTCTGAACGCAGCAGGCTCAGTCCCAGAGGCTGGAACTGGGCTGCAAGCCCTGACAGACCATGGCTCAGGCCTCTCCTGGCTCTGAGGCAGGAAACAATGGTGACATTTATTGACTGTTTTTTATTATTGAGTACAGCTACTGTTCATTGACAACCTGCCTGCACAGCAGGTGCTGCACTAAGCGCTTTGCATATATGAACCCATTTAATCCGCACTAAACTAGGGCACAGGAAGGTTAAGTGACTTGCCTAAGGTCACGCAGAGCCCGCATTCAACCCAGGAGGCCTGGTTCCAGGGGCCACACTCGCCTCCTCCTAAAAGAGGAGATTCCTAGTGCAGGGAAGGCGCTGGGCCCGGGGTTTGGGCTGGACCTGTCAGAGGCAGAGGGAGCTCCGCCCTGCCAAGGGCTGAGTGCCGACCCCTCCCGTGGGGATGTGGTTTTGACAGAAGGCAAAAGAGGGCAACGCTTCCCCCAAAGGGGGGAAACGAGGCTGGTGGCCATGCTCCGGGGTGAAGCACTGAAGGTGTGAGCTCAGGTGTGGGGAAGGGAGCCCGCAGCCACTTCCTCCGCTCCTTCTCTCTGCCCGCAGCGGGGCCTGTACAGATGGGTGCACAGCTCTCGTGCCTGAGGCCTCAGAGCAGCCAGCCCGGTGCCCACCTGCCTGCGTGCACGCGTGTGAGCATCCAGAAGGCGAAGGGCAGGGGCCTCCGCGTGTGCGTGTTTGCAGGGGACGCTGTCTCCCACCCACCGTCCTGCTGCTGTAGCCGCAGAGAACAGGATGCCCTGACTCTGAGCTGCACCTTTGGGGCCTGGAAACCACAGCCACGTCAGCAGCGTGTGCACAGGGCTGGGTGGGAGGGGGCCCCGGAGGCAGGCTGTGCAGGTGTGTGCCAACATGCACATGCAGGGCCAGCGTGGGGTGTGGTTCCCACCCCGGCCACCCCCAGGGGCGGAGGGCCTGCGGGGTAGAAGGGAGCTGGACTCCCTCCCCCCAGGCAGCGGGAACAGAGTCCAGCCCCTCTGACCACAGGCCCTGAGGTCCCACAACTGCCCCCACCCCTGGAGAAGCAGCCATTTCTCCCACGTTCCCTCTTTTCTCAGCAACAGTCCAAACAACAACCAAAACACGTGCCTGCGGAGCATCCAAATGGCCCCACACAGTCCCAGGCAGTCGGGCAGCCTCAGGGACACACCGATCCTGGCCCTCGTGCGGCCACTATGCTCAGGGAGGAGACGCAGCAGACGGAATGAGTTCAGTCCGCACTTTGTGAGTGGGCGAGGGGTGCCGCGGGAGCACAGAGCAGACAGGGCAGGGGCTGACGACTGCTGTGGGCAAGAGTTTGTGGGGGCTGACATCCTAGGAGACAGACCCCCCTATAAACCAGTCGGACCACCACCAAAGGGTGGGGGTCAGCACAGTGTGTGGGCTGACAGACTGGCTGTAGACAGTCAGGAAAGGGAAGAGGCTGACTAGACAGGGGCCTTTTAGGATGGGAGCACATCTGAATGGGTGGAGGGACACCTCTGTTCACTCACATTTGCACACACACATGCACACACACACACTCACACATGTTACACACATGCTCTCATAGACATGGTTGGTTCCCTGGGCCTGAGAGAAGATAGAGACGTGTCTGCACAGCATTAGCAGATGGGAGGTGGGGGAGGGACAGAAGGAGATGGGGTGACAAATAAGGAGACCCAGAGAAAGACCCATCACAGACACAGCCACATGCAGGCCACACACGGGCCCCTTCCTAGACCCCCACAGCCTTCCATCCCGATGAGGGACACCCTTTAGCAACCGTAGGACATTGTGCATGACACAACTCCCCAAGGTTGGGCACACCTACCAACGCCACCTTGTCACGATGGAACAGCACACATTGCTTCAGGAAAGTGACCTTCAGATACTCGGTCGCTTTTCAGAAAATCACCTCAGGCCACTCGTGGGAAGAGCTTCTCTTGACATGCACACATTCTATCAACGCTCTCCACCTCTGGCTCGCTGGCGGGTAAGGAAGGTCTGAAAGAAAAAAGAACTGTGTGTATAGGGACAGGCAGCAAGGAACACGGTGGGCGCACATACTGCACATATCCCCTCTGCTCCTGCACACGCTTCATCATCCCATGGACTTGACTAACAAAACACAAAAACCACGTGGAGAACAAATGAGCTTTCCCGCCAAGCCCTGCTCAAATTTTAGAACCATTAGCAAACAAAGAGTTGTTGTCTTAAGCCACTGAGTTGTGTGGTGGCTTATCACACAGCAGCTGCTGACTGAGACGATGGTTGAGATCGACCAGGCTGCGGTGGAACCCACTTTGATCTGCTCCTCAAGTCCACAGTCTTCTCTGGGCTTCCTTACAAATGTTTCATAGTGTAACTCCTATTCTTCTCCCTGGAGCGTGGTGAGTTTACAATTGAGCTGGGGGGGGGCAAAGGTTACTTAACCACAACAAATCAAAATTATTATTAGAGCTTGGAAGAAGCCACATCTGGATTCGATGTGAGGAACAGGGGGTTGGTGAGCAGGTCAGGGCTGAGAACAGGCCCAGCCTCTGTGCAGGGTGAGGCTGGGCCCAGCGGGGTGCTTAGACATCTGTTTTCCATCCTGATTCAGTAAATAAAGCCGCTTTCCTCTGCTGACCCTACAGGAAATGAGTGTCAGAAATTCAGCTGACCAGGAGTGGACCTCTCTTCTGATAGGAGCCCTCCCGCAGGCCCGGACAAGATACAGGGTGCAGAGCCTCATACTGCTGCGCTCCCTCCCCTCTGAACCGGCAGAGAAAGGGATTCTTAGGGCCTCCCTTGGTCAAGGAGTCAGGCTTTCCTCAATGGCGGTTTTCTTTGCTGTCAGCTATTAGCATATCAAACGAGGACATTGGGAGTTTATTCTTTTGGTCCCATGGCTCATACATCAGTTTGCAGCAGCCAGAAACAGAATTTCTATTCCATTGGCTTAGACCAGTGGTCGGAAAACTGTGGCTCACGAGCCACATGCGGCTCTTTGGCCCCTTGAGTGTGGCTCTTCCACAAAATACTGACTTCTGCGCATGGGCCACGAAGTTTTGATCGCACTGTACGCGCGCCCACACGTGGTATTTTGTGGGAGAGCCACACTCAAGGGGCCAAAGAGCCGCATGTGGCTCGCGAGCCGCAGTTTGCCGGCCACTGGCTTAGACAATAAGGAAAATGTATTATCTCACAGAATAAGCCGTCCAGGGGAAGGGTAGCTTCAGCAGAGGTTAATCCTGCAACTCAACTTCATCATCAAGGACCCAGGTTACTTCTTCTTTTCCTTTCCCTCTGCCCTTCTCCGCATTGCCTAGTCCTTGGCTAGCTTGCCTCATGGTCATAACATGGCTGCCGTCACCCCAGACATTACATTGTCACCCAACAATATCCATAGCAGCCAAATGAAAAACAAAACAAAAAAACAGGAAACAACTCCGCCTCGTGTCCCATTTTAAGATCAAGGAGAATGTTTCACAGAAGTCCCCATGAGACTGTCCCTTACTGTCCACTGGCCAGAACTGAGCCACATCTCATGCCCAAATCTAACCCGAGCCAGGGTCATGCTGCCACCATTACTGCCACAGTATGAAGGCTGATCCCAGAGGGAGAAGGACAAACACCTGGGTGCTGAGGGGTGGGTCGCAGGAGGGAGCAAGGCCATTGGGCAGGCAGCCAACTGTGTGTGCTGCTGCGCATCTGTTTGGACCCAGCTTCTTCACAGGTTGGGGAAGGGGAGTGGAGACTTGGTATTTTCAAAGCGAGCCAGGACCCAGGCATTACCCTGTCACACAATAATACCCATGTTCTATTACTTGACTAAATCGCCTCACTATGTACTTACAGGGAGTATATTTAACTTAAAGTGCTCACAGGAAGGGTATAAACACTCAGGCACTGAGTCAGGGATGTTGGTCCCTCATCCGAGCATGCATTTGGGTTTCTGAGCATCAGTGTTGGAGTCAAACCCAGGCTTAAATCCTGGCCCTGGCCCTTTCTGCTTTCCTGATCTTGTCGAAGTTATTTCATCTTTGTATCACCCTTCCTTTACACGTAAAACGAGGATAACAGTACCCAACCCAGACTGTTGTGTTAGCCATACCCTGCCTGGCAGATAGAAAAGGGGCAAAAAATATTTGGGGGCAGATGGAACTGTGCCACCCTGCTTGGCTGTCTCCTCCTACAAAGCCCCACCCCACCCGGTCCTTTCTTGGGCTCATCTCCCTCCTCCCATCCCCATCCTCGGGCTCCAGCCTCTCTCCTCTCATACCCCTCCTACCCCTCCCCCAAAGCACTTCCTGTCTGGGCTGCCCCACCTAGCACCTAGACAGGTGTCCCATCACATTCCAGTAAGGACATTAGGTTCCTCTGTGGCTGCCCACCTCACAGAATCACTGCTCACCAAGGCCCAATGTGTGCACTCCAGGCCCCAGCTCCTCTCCACTCCCATGATGCCGGCTTCTCTGGATTTATGTGGCCGGATTCTTGGTTGCAAGCAACAGAAAGCTCACGGACTCCTCGGGCTGGCTGGAGAGCCAAGCTCAGGAACCAGGGAGGACTGGACCGCAGCCAGAACCCCAGCCCAAATCACTCCTCAGGGCCAGACCAGGGAGGGCAACAGTGCAACTGGCCCTGAAAACTCTTCCTGCTGCTCCAGCAGCAATTCTGTCAGATACATCCCACCTCTGCTTCTTTGCGTCACCTGCTTAAGATTCAGAATTCCTGGGTGAGTGTCTGATTGACTGAACCAGATCACATGCCGGCACTGCAGCTGCAAAGGAGGCTGGGAAAGTAAGGTCTGGCTTCTAGGGTGGGAGGAGGGCTCTGCCTCCCCGAGAGACTGACAAGGTAAGGGATGCTCCAAACAGATGCTGGAGAGCTAGGAAAAGGATAAAGGTGTACTCTGCTGAGGGAGAGATCATTGCTCCTGCGGGGTAGGGCCCATTCCCCAACCCCAGCATCAGGAGCAGCTGTGCTCTCAAATTGGCTTCTTGAAAGTCTCTGGTGATCAGGCTCACCTTGCTCAGAGAACACTGGTGCTGTGGGAGCCTCACCCTGGAATCCCTGCAAAAGAAGTTTAAGGACTAACAAAGAATCTCCCACATTTCACTTTGCCAAGTAATAAAATATCAAAAACAAATAACAAATAAACCACGTTCTACATTCACCATCGTTTCATTTAAAAGGGGACATCTTGCCCTAGCTGATTTGGCTCAGTGGATAGAGCGTCGGCCTGCGGACTGAAGGATCCCAGGTTCGATTCCAGCCAAGGGCACATGCCCGGGCTGTGGGCTTGATCCCCAGCAGGGGGTGTGCAGGAGGCAGCTGATCAATGATTCTCTCTAATCGTTGATGTTTCTATCTTCCTCTCTCTCTCCCTTCCTCTCTGAAATCAATAAAAATATATTTTTTAAAAAGGGGGGAGGGACATCTTAACACCAATAAGAAGAAAAGGACAGGGGAGAGCATGATTTAGAATCAAGCACAATCCTTAAAGCTAAATACATGTTGGATTTAAAAAACATAACTCTCCATCACTCATATTTTTCTACTTTTGCTGGAAACTTATGAAAAGGTCATTACACAACTAACTTTGAACATGGACTGTGAACTAGATAATAGTATTGTATGAATGCTAAGTTTCCTGATTTTGTTAACTGCAGGAGTTATGTAAGCCTTACATTGTAAGAGAATGTCCTCTTTCTTAGAAAATAACTCTGAAGCATTTGGAGGTAAAAGGGCATATGTTTGCCACTTACTCTCAAATAGTTAGGGAATAAATTGTACACACACACACACACACGATAGAGATAGAGAAATAAAGTAAAAAATGACAAAATGTAAACAATTGATAAATCTGAGTAAGATCTATGTCAGAGTCTTTGTAGTATTCTTCTAACTTTTTAATAAATTTGAAATTATATCAGAATTTAAAGTCACACACACAAAAATTAGTAGTGAGTTAGCAGTGATTCTCAGTAAGAGCTGGGTTTCAATTAGTACATTACCTACTTTGGTACTGTTTGAGTTTTCATGGAAATATGTGCTGTTTGTAATAAGAAAGAATAAAACAAAAAAATATAGAAATTAAAGAGAAAAAGAAGAGGCCATCTCAAACTCAGTCCAGCATTTGACACTCGCTGGTGTGGTCTAAGCACCCACTCGGCAGAGGCGAGAACTGAGGCCCAGGCGGGGCCGTGGCTTGCTCAGTAGCACACAGTGGAGATCATCAGAGTCAGGACTCCACAAGGGCTCCTGCTCCTCGCACACGTTCCTTCCGTTCCGGGATGCTGCCCCCTAATTTGAATTGGGGGTCTGAGTGCAGAGAGGGCCTGGCAGAACAGGACAGGGTGTGAGGATGTGTCCCCTCGGAAAATGCCACATCCCATCAGGGTGCATTCCTTCCTCCTTTATCTCCATAAGGTCCCTTCCAGCGAAAGAGAATCAACACGGACTGCTCCCTACACATTTACTTATTCCTTAGATGCAGAAACCGAGACCCAGAAACTGAGACCCAGAGAGGTTTGGGGTCTTGCCAAGATCATACTGCAAGTTCCAGACTCTGTAGTTCGGGGACAGAATAACTGGCCAGATTTGGCCAAGCCACCTCCAGGCCAAGTTAAAGAGGAACAGAGAAAGGGAGGGGCCTTAGGAATTGGAGGGAAAAGGAGGGGAAGCCTGCAATGTCCGTATTGGGAGATCCCTTTCCCTTACCGCGCTCACTCTCACCGTGGCTTCAGTTCCCCTGAGCCTGAAAGAAGAAACGGGGTTTTGCAAGTGCGCCGTGTCCCACACTTCAGGAGGCATCACCCACACGCAGTCTAGGAAAATGGCAGCTCCTGGGTTGGGCGGTGCACGGCCTGCACAGCTGTCCATGGCAGCCCTGAGGCAGTTGTTGTTGTTGTTGCTGTTGGGTAGGGAAGAGGTGTTTGGGGAAGGCACAGGAGTGACCAACACTGTGGCCTGGCTTAACCAGTGACTGATTCCATCCGTTCAGTCAACCACTATTTATTGCCACAAATTCTATGCCAGCATCGTGCTAGGCGCTGGGACTTTCCAGGCTTGAAATAGATGTACCCTCTAGGGAAGGACGGGGTGTAGCGGTAGATGCGGAGAGGCAGTCCTCCCAGGACACAAACCCACAAACTTTCCCCTACTTCTCTTTTCCCTCTGCCCAGCTTTCTCCATCCTTCCGGCCCTCCTGGAGGAAGCCTCAGGATCCTCCCCTCTCCTCCTCTCCCAGGCGAATAGGCTATTGGTGGTGGGAGCCACTAGACTTCAGGCTACGGGGCAATTCCTTCCTCCATGTGGCAGCTAGAATTCATTCATTCATTCATTCATTCATTCATTTGTTTTACTGCTTTTATTCCACAGGCATCTGTTAAGTGATATTTTTTTTTTTTAATTAAGCAGCCCGGCTGGTGTGGCTCAGTGATTGAGTGTTGACCTAAGTACCAGGAGTCACGGTTCAATTTTTGGTCAGGGCACATGCCTGGGTGGGGTTGTGGGCTTGATCCCCAGTGTGGGGTATGCAGGAGGCAGCTGATCAATGATTCTCTCTCATCATTGATGTTTTTAATCTCTCTCTTCCACTCTGAAATCAATACATTTTTTAAAATTAAACATAGCAAAAGTGAAAAGTAATTCTGCCTCCATCTTCCCAGTTTCTTTCTCAGACATACCATTCTTTCCAGTTTCTACGCCTCCTGCCCACTGTTTCCAGGCATTTTCTAGTGTATGCCATGTCTATTATTTTCCTTTTTCTCAGAAGAAATCACGCAGTACACATTGTTCTGTACCCGGATTTTTTTTTTCACTTAACACAGTATCCAGGTGTTTTTCCCACATCCACACGTGTACACATTCTTCCACGGCCACATACTATCCCAATGTGGGGGTGTCCGCCATTTTTATGTCACTCCTCTATTGGTCGACATCTAATCCGCCTCCAGTCTTTCATGGCCATGAACATCTTTCGCCACCCACCTTTGTGCATTTCTGGGAGTCTAGATTCCTGAAGGGTGACCGCTGGGCAAAGGGAATGTACACTTGCATTTTGATGGATATTATCCAATAGGCCCTCAAAATACTGCACCAAATTATACTAAAGCCACTTTTTTGTCTTTGCCAATCTGAAAGATGACAGGTTCTCTCGTTTTAATTTGCAGTCTTTATTATGAGGTATATTAGCACCTTTTTTCACATTTGCAACCTATTGTATTTCTCTCTCTTCAACAGTATGTGCTCCCAGCTGTTTATTCTTCCAGTCACACAGGCAAAGTATCTCGGACCTATGAAATGTTTGAGGTTCTGCAAAAAAAAAAGTTTGAGACCTAGGGGGGGAAAAGTATTGACTTTAAAATATTTTTAAAAGACTAGAAAATTGAAACGAAAACGATGTAATTTCATGTCAATCAAGCACCATCTTATGGCAAGTTCGTTAACTGGAAAACCTGGAACTCATGAACATTACATTTGAAAGCAATTTGTTGGTTTAGATGTGCTCATTTTGAAGAATTCCCAAATATGCATGATGCTTTTAAGGAAATTAGAGTCAATTTTAAGTTAAATGAATGAGCTGTAATTGGATAATCGCACACTCATAATGATTTGAAACCCTTTTTAATGGTTTACTATAAAATGACACTCGGTTTGGGGTCAGAGTGTGCTTTCACGTGACTCATGTAGTTTGGGTGGGGCCTCCAAAAGTAAGCGGGAGTCCAGGGCCAATGGTGGTTTTTATTTAAAAGTCTATAAACCTCTGACCCAGGCTGACACAGTCCTGCCCTCAGCTTCTGGTCCAAGAACAAGCTGGCCCTCTCAGCAAAAGAAGGAGACAGTGAAAGGGATCGGATCTGAACCTGGGGCTGGCCAAGGACCCCCAGCTTCTCTCCCAAGCCCCTGGCAGTCACAGAGAAGAAACCCTCTCGTGGGTCAACCCCACTCCCAGGCTAGTGGCTCAGGGCTGGACCCTGGGGTTTTGGAAAGGACCAGCCTGGCGTTGGGGAGGGGAGCGGGAGGGCAGAGATAGGGAGGAAAAGGGACAAATTGTCTCCAAATGACATCGTAAGACATCAGAACAAAATGTGTTTTTCTCTTTCCTACTCATCCCTCTTTTAAAGGGAACTAGAGATCATTCCTTGAAAGGGACCATCTGGGGGTCTGAGTCACAAGTGTGAAGGTTTTAAGACTGGGAGGTGAGCAATTCTGCACCTCCCCTCCTCCCTGTCTGCCTTCCCTCCCCACCTAAAACTGAGAGGGGAAAGGGCAGAGGGAACCTACAGGAAGTGGTATTAGGACCCTGTGTGGGGTACGGACATGTGTGTGTGTGCACCTATTGAGTGCGTGTGTTCAAATAGGCAAGCGTGTGTGTGTGTGTGTGTGTGTGTGTGCGAGCCTCCTCCCCTAATACTCTCTCTACCCCGGTTGCTGGCATAGGACTTGGAGCTGCTGCCTTCAGTGAAGAGCTGTCTCTTAAACCCAATGGAACTGGATGGCACAGTGTTGAATCGCACTTGTGCTCTTTCAAGCTGTGGGCAGGTGGCTGCCTCCTCTGAACGGTTTCCTCATTGGTACAAATTGTACACAAGAACCTAGCTTGTGGGGACATGGTGCAGATTAAATGAAATGAAGTCCGTGGGTGCTTAGCTCCAGGCACAGCCTTTTTCATTCCCGCCTTTTAGCGGCCCTGGAAGGAGAGCCGCTGCACGGAGGCCGCGACAGAGCAGGAGCAAGTACCGGCCCCGTGGAGAAGGTGCTGTCAGGGAGGAAAAGGTGGTGGTAGCACAGGAAAGGCTGCAGGCCAGCCTGGGAAGGCTTTGAGTTCACCCTGGTCAATGCCAGTAGGGAGCCATTGAAGGTTCTGTAGCAGGGGAGGGGCTAGAGCATGAGAGGTAGCTGGGGTCCCCCTGCACAGCTTACATGGCCATTACCTGGATCTTCAATGTGTCTGTCATTCCCGCCTCCTTCTGCGCACCCTTCCACAGCCCAAGGAGGGGCTCTTGGGCCACAGCTCAGCTCCCACCAAGACCGTGTCCGGGAGGAGAGTGGGCCAAGGACAACGTATAAGCAAGGACTTGCCTGAGCCTGGATTTGAACCCTTACTCTGTGCCCTCCTCACTGAGTGACTTGGATCCCTCTGAGGGGCAGCTTTCTCTCTGTGACCTCACAGGTTGTTGGGAGGTTTAAAGGAGATCATATATGTAAGGCACGTGGCACCGTGCCTGCGTTATCGCTGAAGCTCGGTGCACATTGCTGTTAACTTTCTTTAGAAAGGTGACCAAGGGGGAGAGAGAGAAGATGAGAATGACAGGACGCAGAGGGGAGAGAATGAGGGGGGGTTAGAGGCAGGGGAGGGCGACACAAAAGGCAGCCCAGCTTCTGCCTCTCTGGGCAGTCCACCTGCAGCCAGGAAAGAAGCCTCTTGCAAGGAGGAGTTGGTGGAGGGGCCCAGTCACTTGGTAAGAGAGGAGGTCACCTCTGACCCATCTCTCCTCCCATCTCCAGCACCACCTGACCCACCTCTCAGGGTGACAGGGCCGGACACGGTGGGCCAACAGCATCCTGGAGGGTTCCAGAGCTGGGCCTCCTGCAAAGGGGGGTGAGGAGGGGCATTCCCGGGGGAGAGGAGTTAGGACTGCAGATATGGGGTCTGGGAGTCCCACGTGGATGGACCATGGGGGCTCTGGGGACAGCCCATCCTGCTTAACCGGAGGCCAGAGGCTGCTCTGTGTGGGCCTGCGCAGCAGAGAGCGGGTGGCACTGGCTGAGGCAGGTTCCCTCCCCCGGCAGGCCAGCTGGGCCCTCCTCAGCGGCTGGCCACCTGAACAGGTGTGTTGGGGGATCGACAGGCTGTCATTTCTAAAAATAGAGGCTTACAGCCTGGGAGTCAGCCAGGTGTGGCTGCCACACAGCCTTCCAAACTGGCTGCAATGCATGCACACACCAGTTCTGGGCCTGCACAGACACACTCCAACTGCCGAGCACAGACCCAGGGGGCCCACGGACACCCACAAAGACACACACATACGTTTACATGCACACATCATTGCTGAGGCTCAACCCTGGTCCAGGCCCCTGATCCACCCTCTCACCACACTCACACTCCCCCATACACACCGACACACACCCAGCGGCTCCTGGGTCTCCCCACATACAACATCAGCCTCCTGAGGGCAGTGCCTGCTGGTTTTGTCCAGTTTGTTGTTCCTTCAACACCTTTAGCAGTGTCTGGCATATAGCTAGTGTTCATATTTGCTCTATAAATAAATGCACATATACACTCGCATGCGTGCGCGCGCGCACACACACACACACACACACACACACACATTCTGTGTTTAATTATCCCCCCCCATCCTTACCCCCATCCCCACACCGGGGTTAAGTTCTATTAGGCCCTGGAGAGGGCAGAACTAGGAGGCCTGGCCTTCTCTGGCCTGGCCGATCCCCACACCCAGAGTCCGGGCCAGGGAGAGGCCTTGAGTGGGGGGTCCCAGGGAAGCAGTAGAGTGAAGCCCCTATTTGGGATGGAGTGGGGATCTGCTTTCTATAGGAAAACCTTCCTGGGGAGCCACAGCACTGTGCTGGAGCTCCGAGTCGGGCAAGGGCTGGCTGGGCCATGTCCCAGGAAATCCCCTGGTTTGCCCTGAGTTTTAGGCAGCCCCTCCCCATCCAGGAGCGCTGGGCACTGCTTTCACAGGCCTGGGATGGGCCTCCCACAGCCTGCAGGCAGCTGCACAGAGCGAGCCTGAGAAGGCAGGGCAGGGCAGGGTAGTCTGCAGCCCTTGGCGGGTGGAGAGGAGCCTTGTACAGTGAGAGAAGGGAGGGCCTTCTGGGAAGAGGGCTGGCATCTGAGCATCTTTGACACTAGGACTGGTAAGTGAGCACCAAGTCTGTGCTAGGACCTCAGGATGCCCATGGGGTGAAGTGGAGGCCGCCTGGGCCTGACCACCAGTAATGAGGAAGGTGTACTGTGACCCAGGGGCTATTGAGGGCCAGGGCCAGGCCTGTGACCACAGCCCAAATCACAGGACTGAAGAATGAGGTGCCCGAGGGGAGCAGCCTGATGGAGGTGGGGGCAGGGACAGACAGGTGGCAAATGGATGAACAAATGGACAGACTGGCAGATGGACTGAAAGGCACAGGAGGATGGATGGGCAAATAGACAGAAATGTGTGGATGGCCACTGAACAGCTCCACCCAGTCACTCTCTGAAGCCCCACAAGCACCTGGAGACCAGATAGTCCCACCCCAGACACTTTCCCCATCCCACTCCCCATCTCCTCCCCAGGCCAGGTTCCCAGGGAGGCCAACACCTGCTTGGCCTGATGCCCAGAGATGCACCTTCCAACCAGGTACAAGCCCAGATGTGGAATCACCTCCAGATGTTCTCACTTGAGCAGGTGTTCATAGGATGGGGTGGAGGTAGGGGCCATATCTATGGGCTAAGACTTCTAAAAATAGCCCTCCCAAAGTAACTGGGGAGTGCCCAAGTTATAGCAGACACACACACACACACACACCCCTCCGGATATTTGAAGTTTCACCTTCGATGGCTCCTTCCAAGGAAAACCTTAGCTTGAGTCACCTTCCAGATGTCACCGTCCAGCCCTGTCTCCTGCCCTGAGACAGGTTCCCTCCTCCCTCCAGCCACAGTTCATGCCTTGGGGTAGGCATCCCCTCCCCATATACCGTGGTTCACACTATTCCTACCGCCAGGAACCCCTTTCCCATCTCAGTCCGGGACCCCATGTACTGGTCCCATCATTCAAGACAGAGACCTCTGTATACCTAAAGTTTAACAGCGTGACACACAGTAAGGCAGCGGTTCTCAACCTGTGGGTCGCGACCCCTTTAGAGGTCGAATGACCCTTTCACAGGGGTCACCTAAGACCATCGGAAAACACATATATAATTACATATTGTTTTTGTGATTAATCACTATGCTTTAATTATGTTCAATTTGTAACAATGAAATTGGGGGTCACCACAACATGAGGAACTGTATTAAAGGGTCGCGGCATTAGGAAGGTTGAGAACCACTGCAGTAAGGCCTAATATGTGTTTGTTGGCAGACTTAACCAACTGAATAGCTGGATGAAATCATTAGAAGTGTAAGTCAGCTAAAAATTGGTGCCAGATGGACCGGTGTGGACTAGCTGCTATGGGGTTCCAGCCAGAGCAGGCCTCAGCCCATGGAAGGAGGATGGTGAGCTTCCACAAGCACACACTCGTCCCTACAGCCGCCATGGAGTGAGTCCTGCACCCTCTCTCACCCTCAGCTTCCCATGGAAAAAATGCACAACCGACTAGTCAGCCCAGCCCAGCCCACGGCGATGGCAAGGGAGGTCAGCAGGCCATGGAAGGAACATTCAGTCTCCTAGTCCCCTGTTCCCTCCGCCCACTGACACCTGGGAAAGCCCCGGCACTTTTCTAGGGCTTTCTTCAGGGCTGGGGAGTGCCAGGGCAGGCCCTCTGCCAACTCAGCAGGTCCAGGGACTTTGGATGTGCTGACGCTGGTAGCCATGCCACACCCCATGTGGGCTCAGCGCTGACCTGGGCCTGAGCCTGGCATTGATTGATGGATTGGCATGGCATTTATTCCTTCGGGGCCAATCACACCTGTGTAGTGTGCACTCTGTGTAAGGCCCATTTTGAAGCACTTCACTTAATCCTGGCAGTGACCCTGATGCCCATTTTACAGTTGGGGAAACTGAGACAAGGATATGGATGGAGCAATTTACCTGAAGTCACAGCCGCTAGGAGTGGGCAGCGTAGTCTGGATTCAACCCCAGGCTGCGTGCCACCAGAGCCCCCATTATAAACCACTATGCTATACTATTGTCTCTTTAAACTTATATTTTTAAGCAAGAAAAGGTGAGTTACTTGGTCTAAGCTGCCTTTGGCTTTAGGAGCACAGACTTGTGACATTCCAGGTCATTTCCAGCCCCATGTCTGTGTGTCTGTCCCCTATCCTCCCTACACACACACACTTGCCTTATCCTCATGTTGCCACGCACATCCCTGTGACCTCCTGGTTCCTCCCTGGCCAGGCACCAGGCCCGTGGGAACACTGAGCTCTGAAATATACCCCCCCCCCATGCCCGTCCCTTCCCCGCGCCCGGGCTCTGCCCAGCCCAGCATTCCTGGAAAGCTCAAAGGCGGCCTCTTTCAGGGGAGACTTTTCCTCGGGGCTGCTATGGCTGGAACTGGGATAAACGAGAAGGGCCCACCCACAGTCCCACAGATGCAGTATCTGGGGCCACAAAGCTTGAAGTGGGCTGATCCTCTTCTCTTTGTCGGGGCCTTGGCAGGCGTGAGACCCACAGAGGAAGGTTGAGAACCACTGCAGTGTGTCCCCGGGGGCTTTTTCTGGACTCTTGGGGTCCAGCATTTTTCCCCCCACCTGCTTTCCTCAGTCCCATCCCATTACCAGAGCTTGCATCACTGTGTGTCCTTCCCTGTGCTGGGTGCCACAGGGCCTGCCCCTGAGGGTTCCCCACGCTGGACGAGCCCTGCAGCCTTCCCGGGAGCTGCCCACCACACTGTGCAGCCAGTCCCCCAAGACCTTCCGGGCCTGTGCGCAGCCATCTGCTGACTATTCACCTCGGGGACCTCCACCTGCTGCTGAGGGGGCCCAAGAGCATGTCCTACCTGCTGACCCCAGGCCCCAGCTCCTAACTCGGACCTGGGCACTGGCAGCAAAGCCCCAGCAACACTGCCCCCTGCCCGGGGCCTAGTGTGGGGCCTGCCTCTTAGCACTCAACTAAATGGGCTCCTCCCAGGCACTTCCAGCCCCTCCTCCTGCCCAGCCCCAGTCAGAGGCCAGTCAGCCTGGCGGGTTTGGGTAGGAAGGAAGGAGCTGTCTGGGTGCCAGGGGCTGAGGAGGCGGGCCAGGCCCTCGCTGCTTGCTGACCTTCAGCAGGACCTTCTGAGCATTCTTTGATCTAGAATTGCCACATGTACACACACACACACACACACACACACACACACACACACACACTCCCATTCACACCCAGCCACGCTCTGACCAGCGATGAAACAGTGCAGGTGTGGGGCTGAGGCAGGCCAGGGAGGGGCCTCCTGGCCTCTCCTTAAGGAGGCCCTGGCGCCTCCTGGTACTGGAGCACGAGCAGAGCCTGCCCAGTCTCGGGGAGAGGCCCCTCCTCAAAACGGGCACCAATCACATAACCCCAACTTACAATTCTCTCTCTCTCTCTCTCTCTCTCTCTCTCTCTCTCTCTCTCTCTCACACACACACACACACACACACACACACACTGTACTCACCTCTAGACTCCTCATCGTTGGCAACCCCTCAAGGTCTCCACCCTCCCCCCCCACTCTAGCCTCATAGAAAATATTAAAGCCCCACAAAGCCTTGGGCCCTGACACAACCCCTAGCAGCTGAGATCAGCCCTGGTGGCCCAGTTCTGGGGACTTTCCCAACAGGGTCTGCCCGATTGGGCCCACTGTCCCTGGGTTAGGCTTAGCGATTGCTGAGTGGCCCGCCGCACACCTCCCCTGCGCCTGTACCTGTCCCTGCACCTGCCTGCACACACGGTGGCTCGGCACTACTTCCCAGGACCTGCAGACGGCTTAGGGTCAGAGTATTTTCTTTTCTGTTCTTTGTTTTTTGTTGTTTTTTGTTTTGGTTTGGTTTGTTTTGTTTTTCCCCATGTACATGCTGTTGATGGCTCAGCCCAAAATGCCCTCCCTCCTTGCCTTCCCGACCAGAAGCCAGCAATCCACAGGTCAACACTGGAGCCCTGTACTGAGAGCTTTACATGTCTCCATTCATTTGATCCCCACAGAAGCCTATGAATCAAGTACCATTAATTGTACCCATTGTTCAGATGAGGAAACCGAAGCTGAGAGAGGTTATGGAATGATACATTTCTGCCCACCTTCCCGGGACCCTCCCTTCTCTTCTTCACTGCACCCCTGCCCACTGCCCCCACAGGAGCAACTGTCCCAACCTAGAGCCTCTGCCCCTTGCAGTGGCTTCTGCTGAGCCTGTTACTTCAGTCCCCAGGTGTTGGCATTGGCCCTCTTCCTTCCTGAGCTCTGTGAGAGCTGGTGGGGGCCTGGGCCCGAGTTCCCACCCCGCCTTGCTGCCCGGCACCTAGCCTGGCAAGTTAGCCGTGCAGGCAACTCTTTGCTGCCTGGAGAAGTGGCCACAGGGAGGATGATCAGAGCCCTCCTCCTCTCTCACTCCCCTCCACCTTCCTCCCCTCTGCTCACCCTGGCCAACCCTATTCTCGCCTTTCCTACCAGTTCCCAGGACAGTGGGGGCTTCTGCCTGCTCTCAGGTTGGGCGTTACTGCAGGAAGCGGAATCTGTGGGGGGCTGACCTTGGGAGAGGTGTGGGGCTGAACCAGCTCGCAGGCGGCCTAGCCTGGGCCTGGACACTGGCCTGGGCACAGCACCCTGTCACCTCTGGGTGGCCACTCCAGTGTGTGTGTACACTTGGAGGGGTGGAGGTGCAGACGATGGAGGGAAATGAACCATTGAGCCAATACCACATTTATTTAAGAGGCACTGAGTTAAAAATAGAACGAGTGCCCAAGAGCAAGCAGCAAGCGCACTGACTTCTGGCTCAGACGGGGAGAGGAATTCCAGGGGCCCTGAGGAATTCCAGGGGCCCTGAGAACTGTCCACGCCCTGGGGCCCTCCGCATGGGCTCCCGCTCCTGCAGACAGACTTGTGATTCTGTCAAGTGTCACGCACACCCCAGCATTGCTGGTGGCATCAGCAGCATGGTTTGTGTGCTTCGAAGACTGCAGGGTTTTGTAGCAAAAGAACATGAACGTTAGACCTAGCAGGACCCCAGCGGGGGGTCACTGTATCACTGCCCCATCTCCACCCCTCATGTTGCAGAGCGGAGGACTGACGTTCCCAAAGAAATGACTGGTTCAAGGTCATGCCCAGCAAGGCAAAATCAGGTCTCTTGGCACCCAGCTCAGGACTCTTTCCACTGTGTTACATCATGCTAATCATGTCATATTGCACAATGTTTGGATAGATTTTGTTCTTTCATGTTCTGTTATGTAATGTCATGTAGGCAGAGGAATGGGCTGAGGGTGGAGGTGGGGAAATCATTGGAAGGAGAAGGTGACAAAAAGGCCATAAGGCGAAGGTACAGGCAGTGAGCCCAGACCCTCCCCACCCAGGTCAAACCCAGCTCCCTCACCTGAGATTTCTCCCCACGTCAGTTCGTAACGGGTGTGGTGCAGCACCCAGTACCCTAATTAGCCGGTGTTGACAGTTTCTGGTTTGTGTGTTATCACCTTGGGTCCACTTATCTTTATCAGAGCCAAAGGTTGATTGGACCACTCCAGCCCGTCTCAAAGCAACTCCACTAGGATTCCATGGAATGTTTATGGCCACTGCAAGTCACAGCCCTCTTTCCTCCAGATAGCGCCTGGCTTGTCCGAGAGCTGCCCCCTGGAGTCTTGGGTTCAATCCCCACCCTGCCCACCAAGAAGAGAGCGTAGAGCTCTCCCCTCGGAAGGAAAGTGATGCCCAGGCAGAGCAGGCCGGGCCTGGACGCAGGCCTCCTGACCTCCAGCCTCGGGCACCCCACAGCCATGCCCCGGGTACCTGAACCTGCCAGAACCCCTGCCAGGGGCCTCAGCCCCCGCTTCTCCAGCTGAACAAAGGTTCCTGGGCCTTATCCACCTAGAGCAGTGATGGCGAACCTTTTGAGCTCGGCGTGTCAGCATTTTAAAAAACCCTAACTTAACTCTGGTGCCATGTCACATATAGAAATTTTTTGATATTTGCAACCATAGTAAAACAGACACTTATATTTTTGATATTTATTTTATATATTTAAATGCCATTTAACAAAGAAAAATCAACCAAAAAAATGAGTTCGCGTGTCACCTCTGACACGCGTGTCATAGGTTCGCCATCATTGACCTAGAGGGTGGAATAGTAATCTGGCTGTCTATGCCCCAGTCCTGCCCCTCTCAGCCGGCCTCCCCATCCCCATTAGGACAGAGAAATGGGCCTGTGGGAGCACAGCGCGGGCCCAGCAGACGGCCTCTATGGCCACCTGAGGTCATTCTCGGTCTGTTGGCAACGTTGGCCTCACAACTAGGCCCTCAGGTCCTTCCTGATCCCCTCTGAGCCTCAGGGGAGATAGGTTCTCTGAGAAATGACTTAAACTTCCTGATCCTGACCTTCCCACCTGGACCCTGTTGATCCAATGATGTTGGAGAGGATGGGTCCGACTCCCAGCTCCGGCCGCTGTTAACTTCCTCAGGACCCTGGGCAGTTCACTTCCCACCCAGACTTCAACTGTATCACCTGTCCGCTGGGACTTGGTGCCTGAGTCCGGGTGACTGCCACTCCCCCTTCTGCATAGACCCACCTGGAATAGGATCCAGGGCCCGGGGTGAAGCTCTTTGTGTCTCACACCTCATTGGGCTCTACTTACAGTCCTCCAAACCCCCTTAGTTCCTGGGCCAAGTCTCCAGGAAACTCCTGGGGGAGAGGGAGACACCTAGTGAGGATGTCCTCAGAGACCTCAAGGGCGGACAGGTTCCTGCCCAGCAGGTGTGTGTGTGTCCACCCACCCTCCCAGGGCATTGTCTGGAGGGGGCATTGTCCGGGGGCTGGACGGTTGCCTTTATGGCCTGGCATAAAAGGTAATCATTGACCACATCAATGCCGACCTACGCGTCAGGGCCCGCCCAGGCTCGACCCTGCCAGGCCCTGGATTATTTTACAGTCACATAAAAGGAGCCTCCAGACTGGCCCCTGGGGACTTTGGCCCTCAAGGGGGGAGCGGGAGGGAGCCGTTCCCTAGAGACGGTC
Organism: Myotis brandtii; assembly: GCF_000412655.1. Classification (NCBI taxonomy): domain Eukaryota; kingdom Metazoa; phylum Chordata; class Mammalia; order Chiroptera; family Vespertilionidae; genus Myotis; species Myotis brandtii. Next base: position 4,014,804 of record NW_005357115.1, read on the forward strand.
TTTTCTTATAGTAATATTTACTTGGCCAGGGAAGAGTCCCCGCCTTTTATCAAACACCACTGGGATTGCCTCAGCCTCGCCTGCCTGAGCCACAGAGTCCCCACCAGCCACCCGGACGAACCCAGCAGGGCCCCTTCTCAGGCTGGGACTCAGGACACATGGAGGCGATGTTCTTTCCTTCACAAGTTTCATTGCATTGAGCTGTCACTAGCCCCAGGGAGTAGGAACGAATATTATTCCCATTTACACGTAGGAAAACGTGGTCTCAGAGAGGAACATGCCCAAGTCACACAGCCAGTAAACGGCAAACTTCAACAACTAACTCCCCATCGTCTAGATGGCAGCAGTCTCCAGATTTGTGCATTGCTATCAGTAAAAACAGCTCTTAGCACACACCTTTGATCTATTTATATGTACCCATAAATCATACGTATGTATGACTGAAAACCTCTATGCCGAATATTAGCAAATACCTGCACATCCTAGCGTTCAAACCAGAGCACATCAACACAACAGGCAACTCCTCGAAACTGGATTCCAGCAGGGACACCTGGGGCAGAGAGAGAAAGTAGGAATGCTGAACTCTGGAGGGACGGTGAGTATGTTGGGAAAGGGCATTCCAAACAAATGCTTGAGCAAAACCCAAGAGGCAGAAAATAGGAGGAAATGTTCAGGCTCAGACAAGAACCCTGGGAATGTGAATGAGTGCAGCCAGAGACAATGCTGGAAAGGCCGGGAGGGGCCCCGAGTAGCCAGCCCGACTGCCAGATCTTGTCTAGAATGCCGTGGGGAACCGCAGCAGGTTCATGAACAGGGCTGTGTTTGGGAAGCTCCCCTCGGGCCACACTGCGAAGCAGGAATACATTCTTAGACTGATGTCCCTGGAGTCATACGGCCCTTCCGGAGGCACTAGGCTGGAGGCCAGTTAGGAGTTGCCACACTTCTGTATCTTCACACACACTCTGCCATTTACCAGCTGCCCAACCTTGAGGGAGTTCAGCAACCTCCCTGGCCTTGGTTTTTCTCATCTATAAAATGGGCTGACAATAGTACTCACACCATGGCTATCGTCGCTCTGGCAGGGAGAATTGGCTGGCATGTCTGGTTCAGTGGCTGGCACAGAGTAGATGCCCTGTAAATGGCTGCTGCTCTCACTATTAGAACACATCTTCTCACCCTAGCTGGCTTGGCTCAGTGGATAGAGCGTCAGCCTGTAGACTGAAGGGTCGCGGATTTGATTCCTGTCAAGGGCATATGCCTGGGTTGCAGGCTCGATCCCCAGTAGGGGGTGTGCAGGAGGCAGCCAATCAATGATTCTCTCTCATCATTGATGTTTCTATCTCTCTCTCCCTCTTCCTTCCTCTCTGAAATCAATAAACATATATTTTTTAAAAAACAACAACACCCTTTATTTATAAAAAGAAGAAGAAGAAGAAGACCACACCTTCTCTTTGCTCTGCTTGAAGAAATCAAACCAACACCCCAGTAACCTAGTTCAGACCTCACTCTAGAGCAAGCATGTCAAACTTGCGGCCCACAGGCCACCTGCCTCATTTATTTGGCCCGTGTTAGCCTTTGAGTTTGACATGCTTGCTTTAGAGCAGTGGTTCTCAACCTTCCTAATGCCACGACCCTTTAATACAGTTCCTCATGTTGTGGTGACCCCCAACCATAAAATTATTTTCGTTGCTACTTCATAACTGTAATTTTGCTACTGTTATGAATCATAATGTAAATATCTGATATGCAGGATGTATTTTCATTGTTACAAATTGAACATAATTAAAGCATAGTGATTAATCACAAAAACAATATGTAATCATATATGTGTTTTCCGATGGTCTTAGGCGACCCCTGTGAAAGGGTCGTTCGACCCCCAAAGGGGTCTCGACCCACAGGTTGAGAACCGCTGCTTTAGAGACTCCCAATAGACTTACTTCTCGCTCCCCTGGCTGAGCTAGCTCTGGCCTCACACCACCATGTAGCGCTTAGCACATCGTGTGACAGTGACTGACATGCAGGTCTGTCACCCGGACCCTTTCTGTGCTCCTGTACCAGACACTTAGAGAACCTGGTTAAATGCTTGTGACTCGGCTCAAAGTTGCATAAAAAGTGAAATAACATGAAAAGAGGAGGGAGAAGGAGGAAGAGGAAGAGGCGTATTCAGAGGCACTGTGTTAAGCTCTTCACATGCATTGTTGTATGAATCCTCTCATCTACCTTATAAGGTACGCGCACCAAGCAGGATATGCCGTGGTGGTAACAAACATCCCAACATGTCAGTGGTTTAAAACAATACTTACTTCTCTCTCATGCCACATGAGCAGTGCGGGTCACCTGGAGGGTTCTGGACTCCGTTCTCCTCACTCCAGGACCCAGGCTAAAGGACGCTCCCATCAACATCATTGTTCACCATCACCATGGCAGCGAGAAGGGATGTGAGAGTTCACACATTAGCTCTTTTTTTGTTGTTGCTACCTGGAAGCGGCATGTGTCGGTCTTACTCAGATTACATTGGCCAAAGCAAGTCACTAGACCACATTAACTTCAAGGGGGTAGTGAAGTACAATCCTACCAGGCCTGTTCCCAACTCTGTGTCATGAAGACCACACAAGGTGGGTCAGGTCCACCCCCAGCTGTGCTAGCCTCTCCCCACTGGGTCACCCAAAGCCCCCTTGTGGCAAAGGGTAGACCCCTCTATCCAAAGACTATCCATCTGCCCCCTTCCCTGGAAACCATGCCTCCATAACATCAAAACACAAGAATCTGGGTCAGTCTTTATCTTCCAGGAAAACTGAACTCATCGAGGAATCAGCCTTGACTTTGGTTAGGCAGGAAAATCACAACCATATTTCACATCCAATGCCGAGACATTGTGGGTCTGGCAAGGAGCACGGGAGAGAGGGAAAAAGCCAGGGGCAGCTGGCTTGGGTTTGGAATGTGATTTATTACCAAATAATTACAAGCTATCTGCAGGCTGGGATCACACACTTGAGTTTGTGCCACAAGGAGCATCTGCCCCGTGCATTTCTCAGAGCCCATTGCCTGTTTTTTCCATCACCGTTTGCAACGGGGATTGTGTAGGCTCTGCAGGCAAGTCTGCTGTGTGCATGTGTATGTGTATTTGTGTAAATGTGTGAGACAGCGAGTCAGAAAGAGGGACATCTCTTGTATGCACAGTCCCTGGTGGTGTTGAGGAGAGGGAAGGACAGGTCCCTGTCTAGCTTCTCATCCCAGATTTAAGAAAAGACTTCCACATGCAAAAGTGTGTGCTAAGCCTGGCTCCCTATGAGAATCAGAAATGTCCTCAACTCCAGGCAAATTTCACTCTGCTCCAGGGGCAAGTTAAAGGACATGCAGTCAGACAAAGGGGTGAGGGGCTTGAGGGAAGAATAGGGGCAAAAATAGACAGAGTTTCAGGCAGGCAAAGCAGAGCAAACGTTCAAGGTGGGAGACCAGCTGGATACAGAGGCAAACTGGGGACAGAGGCAGGGCTTGCTGAGGGACAGGGGCGGTGGGGACAGGACAGTACCAGGTGGGGAGTGCAGGCTCTGGGGCTCTGCTGCTTACCAGCTGGGTAACCTGGGCAATTCCCCGGCCTCTGGAAGCCTGAGTTTCCTCAACTGTAAACTGAGTCTGAGAGCCCCTATAACATAGGGTTATGGTGGGGTAAGCGAGCTCATGAGAAAAGCCAGCACAGGCCTGGCTCCAAGAAGGAGGACAGTAGACCCGGCCCTGCCCTGTTCTCTGGGCCCTCATGGGGGAGAGGGAAGAGGGAACCTAATGAGAAATCCTCCCTGGATGTCCCAGCCTGTGTGAGCGGCTGGATGGGGAGGGGCCTCCCAGACATTCAAGTCCAGAGGGAAACCAGTTACTAGTGAGCAGAGACCCAAGAAGAGCTCCCTTGTTTTTGGTCCTTCTCTTCCCTTATTGCCCTTCCCTCAAGACCTTGCTAGTTTCCAGGGCCCTGCTGGCAGAGGTAGGAGTGGGGGAGTTGGAGTTCTGGAGGCATAAGAAGAAATTTCAGAACCTGCCTTTCAGGAGCTCATACTCTAACTGGGAGGCTCACTACCCAGAAAATACTAGGGGTACCGGTTAATAATGCGGATTGACCCTTTACCGGTTAAAAATTCGGATACTGGTTAAACATGCGGATTGACCATTTACTGGTTAATAATGTGGACTTTGTAATCAAAGAAAACACGATAATTTCAAGAGAAACATCAAAAGTGCTTTATTCAAAGTAATGTCCATTGCTAGCTACACATTTCCCCCATCTTTCAGGTAATTTGTGGATACCGTCCCAATAGAACTTTTCTTGTTTTGAGGCAGACCAATCAGAGACCCAATTTTCCACTTCTTCAAACGTTTTGAAGTGCTGCTCAGAAAGTGCATATGCTATCGATCGGAACAGGTGGTAATCTGAAGGAGCAAGGTCTGGTGAATACGGCGGATGGGTTAATACTTCCCAGGCAAGATCTTTTAACCTGTCTTTAACTGGTTTTGAAGTGTGTGATGGTGCGTCATCATGAAGTAAAATTACTTTACTGTGTCTTCTGGCCCAATCTGGTGGTTTTACGATCAAAGCATGGTTCACATTGATTATTTGTTGTCGGTAGCGATCCGTATTAACGATCTCACCTGGTTTTAGAAGCTCATAATACCACACCTTCCTGATCCCACCAAACAAAGAGCATTGTCTTCTTTCTGAAGTGATTTGGCCTTGCAGTTGATGTTGATGGTTGACCTGGATCAACCCATGATTTTGTGCGTTTGGGATTCTCAAAATAAATCCACTTTTCATCGCCAGTCACAATTCCATGCAAAAAAGACTTTCTTTCGTGCCATTGAAGCAACATTTTACTGATGACTTTTTGGTTTCCCATTTGTCTTTTGTTCAGTTGATGTGGCACCTGGCCTTGCAGTTGATATTGATGGTTTAACTGGATCAACCCATGATTTTGTGTGTTTGGGATTCTCAAAATACATCCACTTTTCATCACCAGTCACAATTCCATGCAAAAAAGACTTTCTTTCGTGCCATTGAAGCAACATTTTACTGATGACTTTTCGGTTTTCCATTTGTCTTTTGTTCAGTTGAGGTAGCACCCATTTTCCTTCCTTTAAAATCTTTCCCATTGCTTGTAAACGATCGGAAATTGTTTGCTGAGCAATGTTTACTCTTTCTGCAAGTTGTTTTAGAGTTTGACATGCATCTTCATCCAATAATGCTTGTAATTGTTGGTCTTCAAACTATTTTGGTTGACCTGGATGTTCTTTGTCTTTCACATCGAAATCATCACTTTAACATGTTTAAGCCAGCGTTCACAAGTATCTTGAGATGGAGCATGTTCACCATAAGCTTCCCGAAGTATATAACTTTCAGCAGCACTTTTCTTCAAAATAAAGTAATGAATTAAAACTTCCTGAAGCCCTAACCAGTTTGGCTCAGTGGATAGAGTGTCGGCCTGCGGACTAAAGGGTCCCAGGTTTGATTCTGGTCAAGGGCATGTACCTTGGTTGCAGGCTCATCCCCAGTAGGGGGTGTGCAGGAGGCAGCTGATCAATGTTTCTCTCTCTCATTGTCTCTCATCAATGTTTCTAACTCTCTATCCCTCTCCCTTCCTCTCTGTAAAAAAACAATAAAATATATTAAAATTAAAAAAGGTTTTTTTAAAAAAGTTGTATGCCTTTAAAAAAAACAATTTCCTGCAAATGCTCTTTTTTTGGCATGAAATTTGACATTTTTAAGCGTAACTATATCTACGATGTTAACACCTTCAGAAAATTTGACATATAAAGTTTTGAAGCTTGTTGTCAATACAACAAAATGGCATACATATCAAATCACATATATATATATATCAACATATGTGTAATTCCAGCTTTTGAAAAAAATCCGCATTATTAACCGGTACACCTAGTAAGGAATAGAAACCATGGTTTGGGGCTGGAAGAGTTCAGGGCCAGGAGATGGCATCAGGGAAGAAGCTAGAGCCTGGAGGATGGAGAAGACAGGTATGGGGGCCCGGAGGGCACTCAGGCAGTGAGCAGTTGGGTAGCAAATATGGGACCTAGAACCCGGAGCATAGGCCCGGCTGTGAGTACTGGGGGCACGCCTGGCCTCAGGCTTGTGGGGGAGGATCCACAAGGGCCCTGGGGCTTGCTTGGTCAGGAACGGGGAATGCAGCCAGAGCACCTAGAGATAGGTCCGGACACAGGTGTGGGGAGCGGCGTGCACACAGGGAAGGGCAACTGTCTCTGGAGGGGGTCCTCACCTCCTGGTCTGATAGGCCTGGGGACAGGACCTCACTTACCATCCCACAGTCAGGCCCCGGCGGTGTTGACAAGCGGGCCCTTCCCCCTGGCTGGGGAGCTGAGATGTGGCATTGTTAAACTGGAAGTGAGTCACCGAGCTTTTCCTTCCTTCTCTTCCTCTCCACTTTGCTTGTCTGCATATTCTCATACTCCCCCCCCACCCCCCCTCCCCCCGCTTACACACACACACACACACACACCTTTCAAAATCCATGAATCATAAATAAGTGGTCTAGCAGCATACACTGGGAGGAACACACACACCACCTTTCAAAATCCATGAATCATAAATAAGTGGTCTAGCAGCATACACTGGGAGGAGAGGGGCTTGGCTCAGGGTTCTGGGCCGAGCGTGAGTCTGTGGGCACGCGCACACAGGTGAGGGAGGCTCTCTGACATGCAGGTGTCTTGAATCTCTGAGCTTATCAGTGTGGTTGAGGTCAGGAGGGGGTATCTGTGAGGCGAGCTGTGGCATCTACATGTCCGTGAGGTTGTGGTTGGAGGAAAGTTTCCACGGGGCGGGGGGTGCTGTGTGTTCATCAGCTGGGGGTGTCTGTACTGTCCGTCCGTGCCGCAGAGGGCTGGGCGCGGGTGGCGAGAGTGTGTTTGTGCCAGAGGTGTGTCCGCATGGATATCCGCGTTGTGGAGGAGGGGGGTGCTGGGCGTGGAGGAAGCGCTTCTGTCAGTGTTTGTGCGGCATTGGGGGTGTCTGTGCCTGACAGCCAGCCTTGCCTCTGACTCTGCAGATTGTGAAAGGACTTGGATTTGTGACTGAGGCCCGTGTCGTGCCCTCCGGTTACATTTCCTTCAGCCTGGCCGTCAGGTGGGAGATGAACCCAAGTCAACATGGGTGGCTGTGGCCCTGGCTCATGTGGCTCAGTGGTTGGAGTGTCGTCCTGTGCACCGAAGGGTCACAGGTTCAGTTCCCAGTCAGGGCACATACCTAGGCTGTGAGTTTGATCCCCGGTCGGGGTGCATATGGGAGGCAACCGATCGATGCTTCTCTCTCACATCAATGTCTCTCTCCCCTCCCCCCTTCCTTCCTCTTTCTCTCTCAAATCAATAAAAAAACATCCTCAGGTGAGGATTTAAAAAAAAAAAAAAACATTGGTGGCTGTGGTCAAGAGCAGTGTCACACTCACAGGGTTTCTCCAGGGGGTAGGGAAGCTCATCAGACTGAGCACCTGGCCTAGAAAAGGGGTGAAGTTAGGGCCTGGCTCCCTCCCTCCCTCCCTCCCACCCTAACCCAGTCCACCCACCACACAGAGCCCAGCAGAGAGAAGGGGCAGTAGGGGCACAGGGCCCGCGGGGTACCACCAGGCAGGACTCAGCTTAGTCACCACAGAGGATGCCCCTCACTGAGGAGCCCTCCCTGCAAACCCTAGAAGGCAAGGCCTCTTTCTCCCTGTGTCCCGTGTGTAAAAGGAGGACAATGATACCTACAGAAAGGGGTCACCTGCACCCGTGGTGAGCCTGGAGTCATGGCCACAGGGAGTGGAGCTCAGAGTCCATTCTCCTGTCCTTCTCCCCTCTCCTCCCGGGGAGAAACCCTTTACTGTGATCCTCCCCCTCGAGGGAGGGGAATGGAATGCAGGTCCTTGGGCCCTCTCTAGGGGGCGCTGACAGGCAGCCAGCACGTGCCTGCACCTGTCAACGGATTCAATGGGCAATAGATAAGGCAGGCCTGGGGGAGAGGAACTTAAGTGGGACTTAAGGATCTGTGTGATGGGGGGACCGAAGTGCTGTGGGACCTGAACAGGAGGGTTTGTCTGTGAGATGTGTGACTTCTGTCACCCACTGGCCCTAGGAAGAGCTCCTGGGGCCCCTCTGAGAATTCAATCCCAGGCTCTCATGGACTGGGCCCACGGAGAGGGTGGTCAGGCTGTCCCTGGATGCTTGACGAAGGCCCCACTCCTCCTGGAATGGAGGAGGAAGGGCGATGGGGGACCTGCTTTCTCTCTCCTCTGTAGTCCTCACCAAGGCAACACTCACCCCTTAGAGCCCCTCAAGGAGTTGAAAATCCCCTACTTCAGCCCCAGGAGGTGGCAGCAGACAAGGTGAGGGGACCATCCCCCAGACTGGGCCCTGGAGAGGTCACTTGAGGGACTCTTCCTAACCTGGCTGTCTTCTCCTGGGATGTAGCCTGAAGATTGGAGGGGTAGGGATGGCGGGGGGTGGGGGGGCGGTCGTGGGGCAAAGCCACACCCCTCCACCCCATGTGACCAGGCTCCCTGTGTGCCTACATGGCCAGGAGGGAGGAAGCTCCAGGTTCAACTCTGAATTCTGGGGGGTGGTCCCGGTCCAAGGAGGTGCTGCCTTCCTCCGGCACTGCCCATTCATAAAGGGCACTTGTGCCCAGGCAACACCGCCCACCTGGGGCTGGGGGCAGGGGCCACGCTGAACACAGTGCCACAGTGAATGCTGGACAAACGCGCCTGTGTGCACCCTGGCTGAGGTGCCAGAGGAAGCGCAGTCGGGGCCGAAGTGTTAATGGGCCTCCTTCCTGCCCTGCCCAGCCAGCTCCTCGGTGCTCATCCCCTCTCCCCTGTAATGCCCGCTTCCGCTCAAGTCCCAGCACACTCCCTCCATGTCCCTGGCCACAGATCTGTCCTGCTTTGACAAACATCCCTCTCAGCCTTCGGGTTTATGGCTTTTCCGTGTGCCTTTCTTCATGTGGTTGGGAACCAACACTCTGGTCCCCTATGCAGAGGCTGGGCCTGGGGTGGAGGAGGCTGGGGCTGGGCATGGGGGCTGGGCCTGGCCAAGCCACAGGAGGGGAGACAAGACCCAGGAGGGAAAAACTCAGGAGGGGGCGCTCAGCAGGGTGAGCTCTGTCCTGAAGGAGGTCCAGGCAGCTGCTGGAGCCAGGAGGGGGTCCCAGGGAGGACACGGAGACCATTCCAGTAGTGAGGGTGGGGGTGGGGAGGGGGGAAGGGTCACACCAGCCCACAACTCCAAGAACACAAGCAGAGTAACCTGTGGGCTTGTTTTTCTTTTTTTGTTTTTAAATGGAGCATTTATTAAGCACCAACTGGGACCTGTGCTAAGTAAGTCCCATGAATTCCTTATCTCATTTAATTCTCACAGAAACTCCCCATTACCACCCCCCCCCCCCTTTTACAGATTACAAAACTGGGGCCCAGAAAGGTTAAGTCACATGTGCCCATGTCACAGAGCAAGGATTCAAACCCAGGCCGAGTCCACATGTTGAACAAAAGCCACTCCACTATTTGCATTCTTGTCAGTCACTGATGAGCTTAGGCATCTGGGCCTGTGACTGCCCAGTAGAGAAGTTTCCCCCACTCCATGCAACTGGGCCAAAGGATAGCATGTGGTGGGAGCACATGTGCGCGCACGCGCACACACACACACACACACACACACACACACACACACAAATGCACACACACAAATACACACACACAAATGGAAGGAAACAAAGGAAGGACATTTCTGGAGCATTTACTGTATGCCTGACACTGTGTTTTACAGGTTAGTGTTTTCCTTTTGTTTTTAGTCTCAACAATCCTATAAAGCAGATCTGACAACTCTCATTTTTACAGATGCACCTCAGAGAGGTTCAAAGGCAGAGCCAGCACCTAAAATTGACTCCACACCACCGGGCCTGATCTGTGTTCTGGGGGCTCCAACCTGCCGGAGAGAAGACTGAGGGGGAGACGGAGGTGAGGCCCAGCCCCCACAGCCCCAGCCCCAGCCCCAGCCCCAGCGAACATCCTCTGCCTGCCTTTGTTCATAAAACCGAAAAAGTGATGATGGTTTTCCTTCCTCTCTTTAAGAAAACAACAGAATCAAAACAAACAGAGAAGGGGAACTCCCCTCCTGTAGGTTTGCCAGAAATAAAAGGAAGAAATAGTTTCAGTCATGCCCTGCGCCACCCTGCTGCTGGGACAGGGTCTGGGAGAGGGAGAGAGAGAACCCCTCATGAAAACCCAAAGCTTCAGCATCCCCCACCCCCTGGTCCTGTCCTGAGCGTGGCCTGGTGGTCCTTAGCCTGTCCATCACCTCCCCTCCCAAGATCCCAGACCCTTATGCAGCTGCAAATTCCCAGAGGGCTGTAGTCAATCCTAAGGAAGGGCAAAGAGGAAATAGAAACATGCAGGTCCCAGAAATAAAAACAGCCCCAAAATGCACACCAGTCCCCGCAATATGTACACCATGACCTCCCATGGCCAGTTCCTACTCAGGGCTCCCAGGTCCTGTCCCATTTCTCACTCTTGAGCCACAGGCACTGGAGCCCTCAGGAAGAGCTGTGAGGGGTCCCTTCCTTCCCAAAGTAAGGCTTGTCTGTACTTAACCACAACAATCAAAGTCTGGGCTAGCCTTGGGCTTGTGGTAATATGAAACACCCACCCCAATGCTGGTCACAGCCCTCCCATTTATCACAGAGATCAGCTTGTAGTTCCAGATATCTTGTGCTGATTGGTTCTTTGGGGGTGACTGGCAGCTGCAGAGATCTGCACCCCTCCCCCACTCCCCTCCCCCCCATACAGCTTGGCGGCCTTAAAGGCTCAGCAGTGTCATCCTCACTGCGCCTGCAGAAACAGGATGTGACCTCACAGGACCGCCCCATCAGTCAGCTTCATTCTTTGACAGAGACTGAAAGATAAGCAGCACCCCTTAAAAACTGCCAGGATAGATTAAGGAATTTGTGGTCTGGGTTCAAGGTCAGTCTGGAAATAGTTTTTCCCCATTGAGACTCATTAGTCTCAGCAAATACTAAATGAGTACTTAGTTATGTATTCAGAACTGTACTTGGTCCTATGGGAAATGACAGAGAAGTCTCCCAGGGACCTGGGAGAGATGGTGGCAGAGAGATGATTGCACCTAAATAATTAAACTTCTCTCAGAATTGTGGGAGGTTAGAGGGGGAAAGTGCATGAGTTCTATTGCTAACTGTTTAAGAATGACTGCACCACAGGAACCTGAGCTCTGAGGACAGAGGCTGTCTGTTTCTTGTGTTCCAGGGCTGACATGTCCTGCACTTAGTAGGTATTCAGTTGTTGTCTAATAAACGGCCACTGTTTGAGCTTCCTTAGCAGTAGATGATCAGAGGTCAAGCAAGGACTAGTCTTCTGAAAATAGGGCCAGAGCTGCTACCTCTCTGAGCAATCCCTTTCCTTCAGCACCCCCAGTGCCCCGCTTTATCCTCTCTCATCTGATCACTAAGGCACTCATCTTCCTTTGCTTTCTGCCCTTAATGCTATAGGCAGTTAGACAGACACGAGCAGAGCAAGGACAATGGGCAAGGTACATAAACTCACCAGGGCAGAAAGCCCCAGCTGCCTAGCAAGGGGCAAAACTGGGAAAACAAGAACGTGTCGTGTGGTTTTGGACCCCTGAGCTTTCATATCACTGCTCCTTCGGCTCAGAGCCCCTGGCCTTTTCCTCCCAAAAGATAACATCTAGGCCTCTGTTGTACTTCAGCTCCAGATCCAGAAAAGCAGCAAAACCAGACAAGTGGCGCCATGGCCGCCTCAGGACCAGCTGCATTGGCTAATGACCCACTGCCCTGACAGGGACCAGTCACCACCCTGAAAGAGCACACCTGGAAAGCTGGTGAATATTCTATTAAGACCCTCTCCTGAGACCTCCCCTGAGATTTACACCCACAAGAGAGAGATAAATACGCTCAGGATGAAGGACCCGCGCCTGCTCTTCCCCAGGGGAGCCATTCCCTTTCCCCTTCTTTCCTCTTAGGGGCCCTATGAGACTTGCCACCAGGGGAGCAATGGGCAGCGGCAGCTCATCCATGGCTCACTGCCTGAACCTGTCTTCAAGGCCCCCTTTTCTCTGACTTCTCAGTGAGCCAAAGCAGCCCAGCCTGGACTCTCCCGTTGCTTCTTCTGTGCCCTTCCTTGTTTCTCCGTCCTAAATATATTTGTGGTGTGGCCAATAAATTCTTACTTACTTTACTACACTTTGTCTCTTGATTGAAATCTTTCCTTCAAGAAGATAAGAACTGCCAGGCCGGTGTGGCTCAGTGGTTGAGTGTCAGTCAACCCATGACCAAGAGGTCACTGGTTCGATTCCGTCAGGGCAAATATCTGGGTTGCGGACTTGATCCCCAGTATGAGGCATGCAGGAGGCAGCCAATCGATGATGTTTCTATCTTTCTATACCTCTCCCTTCCTGTCTCTCTAAAAATCAATAAAAACATATTAATAAAAAAAGAAAAAGAAACGAGGTCTCGTCATCTTGCTGGTAACATTAATACATTCTCCAAGTGACCTCAGGAGTTACTGTGCCAAAACACAAGTCAGATTGTGTACTGCCCTCCCTCAGAAGCCTTTGTTGACTCCCTATTGCCCACCAAACAAAGTCTAGGACAGCTGCCTCCCTCCCCACAACTGAAGTAAGAACAGTGGTTGGGGGCTCAGGCTCCCTGGGTTTGGTTTCTGAATCTACCCCTTACCGGGCGGCGACCAGGACAAGTTACTGATCTTTCCCAAGCCTCTGTTTCCTCTCTGTAAAGAAGGGGTGCTAAGAGTATTCGGTCACAGAAGTTTGGCCGGGATTAAACGAGGTACATCCGGCGTAGGGACACACAGCAGCTTTTCTCGGGGCAATCCTTTTCCTCGGGATAATAGTTTTGTCTTCCCACTGGCGCAGGAGGCTTCTTGAGGGCAAGCACCATGTGAATGTTGCCCTGCATTCTCTCCCAGGTCACAGCTCACGGTGGTGTCATGATAGTGTTCCCAGAGGAAATAGGTTCTTCCACAGTGTTACTAGCTCAATAGTGCCTGTAGATCAGAGGGTAGAACCCAGAAAGGAGACCCAGAGGTGGTGGATTTGATTTCTCCCCAGTCCAAAACACCCTCCCCTGCCACTCCCCAGCCCTGCACACTCCTACTCAGACTCTAAGAGGCTGCTCTGTCCACCTCCTCCAGGAAGCCTGCCCTGATGTTCAGGTTGGATCAGGCCCCTTGGTCTCCCCACTGCACTCCTGGCAGGTAAGTCTTGAATAATGCACTATTAGAGAGTAGTTCTCAGTTTAGGCAACTGACTTTGAGGAGCCGGTGCCCCCCTCCCCTTCTCATTCCTCTGTGGGGTTTGGCTCAGCAGCAGTCCAATGAGGCTTTGATGAACGAATTAATGAATTTGCTCTGTGACCTTGAGCAAATTCCCTCTGTCCGGTTCTAACTAGGGGGAAAGCACTATATTTCTCCGATAAAGCAAAGAAGGGTCCTGAAGGTGGAGGGGACAGACACAGGAAAGGAATGGAATGGTTTGTGATACCCACTATTGGCCAGATGGGATCCAGAGCAGCCACAGTGGCTCATCCAGGGAGCGCCAGGGTAGAGAATTGCTTCATCCCCGGATGTGCCCCTGGCGGGGAGCTGTCCTACACGGGATGAAGGGCATGGTCCCTGGGCAAGGTCAGTTTTTAAAAAGGAGGTGTATGTTTCCAAGGTTCTTGCGGCCAGTAACCTGGTCCCGGCGACCTTCCCACAGGACCTGCCCCACCCTCCTGGCCATCAGCACCAGTGACCTTGAACCAGTTACCATTTATTTCTGGACCTCCAAGTTCTCCTCGCTACTGACCAGGCTCCAGGTGCCATCCTGGGCTGCTGCCAGGGATGGAGTCCCGGCTGGCTGACCCACCCTCCCACCCGCTGGGGTGTTGGTCCAAGGCCGGCTGGTTTCGGGTTTCAGCTTTCAGAGTGTTTTCCTGTCTAGGGCACTTTCTATTTTTCAATACTTTTCCTATCGCAGCCAAACAACAAAAAAGGAAATGGGTGAGCTTTCTAAGTGCCCGGAGGGCGGGGGTGAGCAGAACCCACCCTGGGAAAGGCCGGAGGCAGGGCCGGTGGGGGAGAGGTCCCTCTAATCCTTCTCCACCCCCACTCCCCTCCTCGCCAGGCTGACTCATTGTTTTGCAACAAACAGCAGGCGGCCAGGCAGCTTCTCCAAGTCCAGCCTTGGAGCAGGCTGGGTTCAAACCTGGTCCTCGCTGCGGCCCAGCCAGGCCCAGAAAGATTGGGTTATCTCTGCCTGCATCCCCTTTGTTGGGGCGGCCCCTTGCTTCACCCGGTAAACAAACTCAGAGCATGTGAGAAAAGAAGGAACCCCGTTCTCTGTTATCTCCCTAGGCCCACAGAGGCCTGGGGCCCGCTGTAGATGGACGGGGCCCGACGTTCAGAGATCCCTCTTCCGCCAAGAGGCTCTGCCAGTGGAGAGGAGGGATTTCAAAGCACAGCAGCCAGGGACTGGTGCCTGGGTTCAAATCCCAGCTTTGCCACTCACTGCTAGTGACTTTGGGCAAGTCACTGGCCCTACCCTTCTGCTCCAACCTCTTTATCTGCAAAATGTCTGGATCGTAGTACCTACCTCATACAGTTGTTCTGGGCATTGATGAGTTCATATTCACAAAGGGCTATATATGTTTGTTTGTTTTAAAGAGCTCTATCTAAGTGGTGTTAAAAGGGGGAGGTGGGGGTGGCTATAAGTAATGTTGAAGAAAATAAACCCACCAGCCAAGGCCGGGCTCAGGGGATTTCCCAGCCCCCCAGCGCCCCACCCCCTTGGGCCTCAGCAGGACAGGTCACCAAGGCCCCAAGCTCCTTTTCAAATGGAAGTTGTGCAGGGGAAATCCTCCAGGGAGGTAGGCGCCAGCCTGGGAGGATCTGGCCACCTGAGGGATTGCATGGAGAGGCTTTTGGTTTGCTGCAAGAGCTTTTGGAATTTCAAAAAGCTATCGCCCTGGACAGCCCGCAGGGGTGATGTGGGGAGGGAGAGTGGCGGTGTTGCAAGCTTGCCCACCTGGGGCCTGGGACCTGTCCTGCCATGTTTTCTGGCCTGATTTCCCACAGATTGCTGGTTTCTTAGTCTCCAGTCCCAGATTCGGACCCTGGCTATGACACCTAAAAGCCGTGAGTCTCTGGGAAAGTTGCTTTCTCTCTCTGCAGCTCCTTTTCCTTGTCTGTAACAAGAGATCATCGGCCCGCCTTGCATGGCCGGCAGGGGATGAAGTGAGACAACCAACACAGGCAAAGCTCTTAGAGCGGTTCCTGGGTGCCTGACTCCTTACCTCCAATTGGCCCGCCTTGCATGGCCGGCAGGGGATGAAGTGAGGCAACCAACACAGGCAATCTTAGAGCGGTTCCTGGGTGCCTGACTCCTTACCTCCAGCCTGACTCCATTGGGCTGCATATTGGTTCCCACCCTATCCCTACCCACTGGCTTCCTGCATCCTTTCTGATGAGTCTGAGGACCTGAGACCAGTCTCAGTCCCTTCCCTCCTGGCTCCCCACAAAGCGCCAATATTGCACGGAAGTTAACAGTGCCCTTCAGAACCCAAGAGATGAGGGTTGACCCTCAGGCTCTTCCCCCACCAGCAGTGTGACCCTGGGTCTCAAGTCATGGGTCTTCTCCAAGCCCTGTCACTCGGTCATTCACTCAGCAACTATTGCTGAGCACCCACTCTGTGCCTGACACTGCAGGGTGCTGCAGGCACAGTGATGAACGAACTAGATCTGCTCCCTGCCTTCAGAGAGTTATAGTCTAGCAAGAGAGACAAATATTAAATGCATATCCAAACACATAATTATTGAGTGCTGCAGAGTGAAGGGTGCTGTGGGAAAATAATATTCCCTGGAGGCCTCAAGAGAAGGTATCCTGAGGTTGATGCCGGACCTGAAGGATACCCAGGAATGATAAGAGCTGAAGGAATTATAAGTACAGGGAGAGAACTCTGTACAGACAACAGAAATACCACGCACAAAGGCCCTGAGGTCAGAAGACTTTGGAACTCATACTGAAAGGAGTCCATAGAGCGTGAGCAAAAGGGAGACTCAAAATGAGGTTGGAGAGAATAAATGGCAAGATCTGAGAGACCACAAAGACCTTGGGGAAGACTTTGGACCACTGAGTAGCTTTAAGGAGTGGGGGGATGTGGTTAGAGCTCTTTCAAAAATGTCTCCAGAGCTGAGTGGATAATGGCCTGGCAAGGATTCCAGGAGACCAGGGAGTAGGCTACCTTTCAAGGGAGAAGAGACGGTGGAGCTGGAGAGAAGGGGGCAGAGCCAAGACACACTTAGGGAGTGGGTACAATCGGAATTGGTGATAGGGTGGTCATGTAGGTGAAGGAGAAGGTATCAAATATAACCCTTGGATTTCTGATGTGGAAACGGGGAGGAGTGTAGGGCCAGTTACTGAGAGAGGAAGCCCTAGGGGAAAGGCAGATTTTCTGGGAGGAGGGGGAGGAGGAGTTTAGTTTTAGAGATGTGTGTGTTTGGAATATGTATATCAAGCAGGCAGCTGGATACATCCGCCTGGCATTTAAAAGGGAGGTTTACAATGAAAATCGGAAACTGTAGAAACGGAATTAACATGGGAATGGACAAGATTGCCAGGGAGAAAGTGATTAATAATAATCAAAGGGGAGCAGGCCCAAGACCTGAAGAGCACCCCATTTAAGTGTCAGGTGGAATTGGAGCCTCAGTTTTATCATCTGTAAAATGGAGATGACAGTACCCATAGCTCACAGCATAAGGGAAGATTATACTATTAAGCCATGGATGTCAGGAATGTGCCCAGTGCCTAGCACACAACAATTGCAAATTAATGATGGGTAGGAAAGCTGTGATGATTCATTTAGTCTGCTATGTTCTTCATTTGCAAGTGATAAGAACTCAGTTTTAGAAAATGAGTGTATTTGAAAGCTTTGGGATATCTCCTGCCATCAGAGGAAAAACTGAATCACCTAATGGAGCACAAAGGGCAGGAACTCCATCCTTCAGGAGACTCTCACTAAGCCTCTCATCTCTGCTTCCTGTTGAGATTGACGTCTTTTTCTCGCCAATTCTCTGACTTCCCCTACGTGACAGGGGACACAGCTGCTTGCCAGGCTTGCATTTCACATCTGGATGTTCCTTCCAACAGACCTCCCTCATATTCATATTCTCTCTGACACCGAGTTAACAAAATCTCAGGGAAGGACTCTGAGTGGGTCAGCTTTGTTCAGAACCTACCCCTCCACAACTCAGTACAGGGAGCCAAGGGGCTGGTGTCTACAGTAATGTGGCATTGCCATATTGGGGGGGGGGGTGTCTGCTAGGTCAGCAAAAGGCGGCCCCTCAAATCATTCACCTGGAAATATGCTTGCAATCAAGAAAGAGGGCTAATTTAGTACCAAGTTGCTTAAAATCAAAACACAACACCTGGTTATGTTGTCATTTATTGATGCCTGACACGCCTTTAATAACCCCCTGCCCCATCCCCTCACCCCCAGCTGCCAATCTCCTGCCCTCACCAATAACCTCAACACAAGTCTGCTAGGCCCATGGTGTTTCCCCAGCCCCCTCCCTCCAGGTAGTCCTTGCAGATGGACCTCCTTTTGGCCCCACTTTGAAGGGTCCAGTGATGAATGAAATAGATCTGATCTATTTCATGGGCCTCCTTTGGGCCCCCCTTTTTCAGAGCCTTCAATGGCCATCCTAGGATTGAGGTCAGTTTCCTTGGACTGACCTCTCAAACTTTTCCCTTCTTCTATCACCACACTTCCTATCAGTCAAGGCCCAGCTGACCCCATACCTCCTCCAGGGACACCCCCTGACCTCTCCTGCCTCTTGGCCCCTCCCACTGACCTCCAAGTGACCCGCCGCAATGTTCATTGCTCACATTAGGGACTATCTACTGCATGCCACTCACTAAGTTAGAAAGTGCTTTGGGGTTCTTCATCTCACTCACTGAGCGACCCACACCGCCACCACCATTTGACAGAGAAGAAACAGGCTCAATAACTTTTCCCTGATGACAGCCTCAGTTAGCAAAGTAACCAGGACTTGAATCCAAGACTTATGACTGCCCTCAAAACCTTCGCTCTAAACCAGGGGCCAGCACACCGTGGCCCCGAGAGCCAAATTCTGCCCACGGTCTGCTTTAAGGCAACCCAAGGGCTAGAATCGGTTTTCACATGGTTGTGGGGAAATCAAAAGAAACATAAAATTTTGGGTCACATGAAATTAAAATCCCAGAGTGCATAAAGAAAGTTTTATTGGAACACAGTCACACCCATTCATTTAGACGTTGTCTCTGGCTGTTTCCCACGACAATGGCAGAGCTGAGTTGCTGTGACAGAGACCAGTCTGAAATGCTAACCGTTTGGCTCCTCGCAGAAGTTTACTGACCGTTGCTCTCCAAGCCTGACCACCAGCCTCCCTTCCCTTTGCTGCCTAGCAGCCCCAGGGCGTCTAAACGCCCCACCTGTCTCTAAGGCAGTGATGGCGAACCTTTTGAGCTCGGCGTGTCAGCATTTTGAAAAACCCTAACTTAACTCTGGTGCCGTGTCACATATAGAAATTTTTTGATATTTGCAACCACAGTAAAACAAAGACTTATATTTTTGACATTTATTTTATATATTTAAATGCCGTTTAACAAAGAAAAATCAACCAAAAAAAATAAGTTCGTGTGTCACCTCTGACAAGCGTGTCATAGGTTCGCCATCGCTGCTCTAGGGGCACTGCCTTTCTCCGAGTGCTGACCCTGCTGGGGAACCTTGCGGAGAAGGCAAGGTGGGTTTTAGCCCCTTTTTAACCCCCTGGATGGGACAGGCGGTTCAAGAGCTTTCCGAGAACTTCCAGAAAATGCTCCTAAACCAAACCCTGCTGGGGTCCCCCTGGCTGAGTCAGGCTGTCCTGAGTCAGGTCAGCCTGGGAGACCTTT
The DNA here is from genome assembly GCF_000412655.1 of Myotis brandtii. Lineage (NCBI taxonomy): Eukaryota > Metazoa > Chordata > Mammalia > Chiroptera > Vespertilionidae > Myotis > Myotis brandtii. The sequence goes on from NW_005357115.1 coordinate 4,033,809, forward strand.
GTCCCAACAGGACCTGACTCATCTGGAATGAGTGGGTCTTGTTTGGTTTCCCAGGAACCAGCGTCAAGGAAAGAAGTAGAAGGAACGGGTCTTGTCCAGAAGCGTGAGTCTGCGAGCTGTCCCAGGAGACCAGGTGGGATCAGGACAGAAAGCAGCCTGGAGGCTGGCGTAGCAGGTGCTTGATGGCAGACAGCTTTTGTGAGAAGGAGAACGTGGGAAATGGGAAATTCCGGACGCTCCTGGCTTTTGCTTGTTTGGGAAGGGGCTTTTGTGTAAATTAGAAAAAGTCTCCTCTTTGCCCAGCCGGCATGGCTCAGTGGTTGCATGTTAACCTATGAACCAGGAGGTCACAGTTCGATTCCTGATGGGGGCACCTATCAAGGTTGCAGGCTTGCCCTAGCCGGTTTGGCTCAGTGGATAGAGCCTCTGCCTGCGGACTGAAGGGTCCCGGGTTCGGTTCTGACCAAGGGCACATGCCCAGGTTGCAGGCTCGATCCCCAGTAGGGGGTGTGTAGGAGGCAGCCAATCAATGATTCTCTCTCATCATTGATGTTTCTTTCTCTCTCTCCCTTCCTCTCTGAAATCAATAAAACATATTTTTAATAGTTTAAGAAAAAAAAAAAAGGCTCCTCTTCCTCCAGCATAGTCCTCGCTGTCCTCACCAGGACACCCTGGGTGAGCGGGGTGGGAGTTGTCCTTCAGCCCTCGGGGCCCACCCTCAGACCCGGCACCTGTGTGCAGTGTGCGCACTTCACAGCACCTGTGGCAGCCGTGCTGGGCCTAGGAGTACGGAGGCCCTGAATGGGGTGTCCTGAATTTCCCCCCAACTTGGCCCCTAACTCCGGCCAGTCCCCGACCCTCCTGGGCCCCCATTTCTGCTTCTGTGTAATGGGGCAGCTCTGAGGATGCAATGAGGGAGCAGCTGGGAATTCGGGGAGGAGGGTTTTGATGCTAACCTGGTGACCAAATGGAAGCTGCCATCTGGGGTCCTCCAGACGCTGCTATTTTCCAGAAAGGGTGTTGTCGTTGGCGTTTTTTAGACATTGCGTGTTGTAGAAAGTTTGGAAAGCAGAGGGCTCTATCACACATAATCTTCCGTGGCTAATATCATCCTATACTTTATCTTGCTTTGC
>NW_005357115.1:4034982-4038446 GCF_000412655.1 Myotis brandtii
GGTTTGTTAAAAAGCAGATTCTGATCCAGTAGGTCTGGGGTGGGGTCCGAGAGCCTGCACGTCTAACAGGGTCCCAGGGATGCCCATCTAAGGACCACACTCTGTCACAGGGCCTGGAAGACCCCGGAACGGCCTGAGGAGGTGGGGCCAGGGTGTCCTTGCCCCGAGTGGGCAGTGGGAGCAGAGAAAGCTGCTGCCATCCCTGCAGTCTTGCTTCGAGAAGTAAGGGGCAGGGGCAGGCTCCCAGGACCCCAGGGATCAGCCTGGTGGCACCACCAGATCTGGACGCGGTGGGAGTGAACGCCTATGAAAGGCCCACAGCCTCAGCAGGGGCACTGAAGCCGGGGACACGGGGAAGGGGTGGGTTTCTCCAGATCAAAGCAGGGTCCCCAGCCTTTGATTCGAAAACAAGCACCCTCTTTGGAAGCTGACTGGAGTTTGGGGCTGCCTGGCCTTGGGGCCTGGGGTGAGTGGTCAGAGGCCCCGGCTGGCGGTCTTTTTGCATAACAGCTTGGCTGCCTAACAAAAGGGCGGTCCTTGAAAGGCTGTATGGGGCTGTTAAAGGCTTCCGGCAATGGTTTAATTGGGGGCGATTAAAGTGTCCTCCCCAGGAAGGCCAGCCCTTCAAAGGCCAACCAGGCCTGGCTCCCCTGCCCTCAGCACCTTTCTCCTGGGCCATGCCCCACATGGCAGTCCTGCCCCCAGTCTTTTTCCTCCCCTCTTCCCTGCGGCTCCCTGCAGACCGAGGAAGTTGGCGATGGGACCCTTTGGCCAGTCTCTGTCTGGGAGGATTCCGTCCTGCCCCCTGATCCATCAGCACCATTTGTTCACACAGTTTGGTCTCGTGGCTGAGTCTGGGGTGGGAGGGCAGGAAGGCTGAGTTAGAGACACAAAGGGCCCCAGAATCAGCCCATCTGGAACACTCTTGCCAGGACACCTAGACTGCCTCCGGGCCTCTCCTTGAGCTCCCTCACCTGCCCCTCTCTCCAGGGCCCTGTCCTGTTCAGAACTTCACGGTCACTGTTGGGGGTCTTGTGGCCTACCACACGTTCATTGTGGCCTATCACGTTAACTGTCTAGACCAGTGATGGTGAACCTATGACACGCGTGTCAGAGGTGACACGCGAATTCATTTTTTTGGTTGATTTTTCTTTGTTAAATGGCATTTAAATATATAAAATAAATATCAAAAATATAAGTCTTTGTTTTACTATGGTTGCAAATATCAAAAAATTTCTATATGTGACACGGCACCAGAGTTAAGTTAGGGTTTTTCAAAATGCTGACACGCCGAGCTCAAAAGGTTTGCCATCACTGCCCTAGGCCCATCCTCCAACAGAGGTCCTCTGCCCGCCCCAGGCCCTGCCCTCACCTCCCCCATCAGGCTTTGGACCCACATTGAGGAGCCAGTGCTGCTCTGAGGACAGGAATGCTGGGGCCCAGGGCCTCTGGGATTTCCACATCCTTTTCCCAGGGGGAGTGTGGGACAAAACCGAGCCCTGGCGCTGGGAGGCAGGGAGGCTTAGGCCTGAACTCCAGGCTGCAGAGATTCTCCATCTGACACCCTGACCTGTTCTGAGTCCTCTCTCGGGAGGTGTCCTTCACTGTCCCCGCCCACCTGACAGCTTTCCTGTCCTGGCCTCAGAACCTGCTCTGGTCCTCAGAGGCCCTGACGGGGGAGGCCAAGTGAGCAGAGGCCCTGAGGGGGCATGGGGCAGAGAGTCTGAGCAAAGCCTTCTGACTGCACCCCAAAACCAGGCAGGTGCCCTGACTTTGATTTTCAGCAATTTCTGATCCCAGAGATCTGGCTGCGGGCCATGTCAGTGGTGTTGTATGGGCTCAGTAACCAGAGGCACAGCCCCCACCCAAGCCCCTGAAGGCTCCTGGAGGGCAGAGCAGCCTGCAGACATCATTTTCACATAAACTCGCCAGCCTCCACCCTCGAGTGAGGCGGCTGCAGACTTCTAGGTTCCTTCACTCAAGATAGCACCTGAGGGCCCCTCACAGGGCGTGTGCTGAGGACAAGTGGACATGGCTAAGAATCAGGGATATGCACACTTGGAAAGGAGCTGTCTGCTCCCCCGTCCTAGCCCCCGCTGCACCTCAGACTCACTCCTTTGCTCTCAGGGTGGCCAACTGCCCAGGTTTCCCTGGGACTGAGAGGGTGCCCAGGATAAGGAACTTTTAGATTTAACACCTGCACATTCCCAGGCAAACTGTCCTGATTTGCTCAGAGGGCTTTCCTGGGACAGGCTTTCAGTGTTAACACTGGGCCGAGGTGGTCACCCTCCCTTTCCCCTGGAGCCTGGCCTCTGCCCCCACCAGTCGCCTGAGACAGTGTACAAAGGCCACCATCAACCTTCAAACACCAGACCCCGTGGCCTCTTCTCCCTCCTCCTGCCCGCTGGGTGGCAGGCATGGTGGAAGGCTGGGGCTGCACCCAGCTGGCCTGGAGAGTGCAAGGGGGTGGGGCAAGGGGTCAGGGAAGTGACAGCCTTGCTTGTCCCACCCTCTCTGAGCCAGTGTCTGGGCCTGGGCCCTTTATCATCCCTCGCACTGTCTGACGGTTGACGGAGTATCTCCTCCTCACCCACCCCAGCCTTGCCCTGACTCAGATAAGCGAGGGGCCACCCCAGGAAAACAGAGGTGAAGCTGTGGCCCGGGTCCTTCCCCTCCCTGAACCTCCTGCCTGACCCTTGGCCTGACCTTGGCCAGAAAAGCAGCAGGGCCTCCTCTTGGGGCTCACACACCCCAGGTGGACAGGATGCCATGCTCACGGACAGATGATAACATGGAGACAGGAGAAACGAGTGGCCTGCCCACGGTTACCCGGCCAGACCCACAGAGTGCAGGGGCTGGAGGTGGCCTCAGCACACCCAAGGCTGCTGTGAGGCTGTGCACTGAGTCCAGCGGGGGAGAAAGACCACAGGCGACGATTCGGCACCTCCAGCTCCCTGCTTGTCACAGGCCTACCACCCCAGCCCAGAGCCCCCGGGGTTGGGCATCAGGGCTCCTGTCTGTCCCTCTGAAGGCCTTCTGTACGTCGCCCCCCCCAGCTAAGGCCTGCTCTTTGCTGTGCAAGCTCTGTCTTAATGTGGTCAGGGTCCCACTCACAAGTCCCCTTGGGTTCCCAGTGCTCCGGGACAGCCGGGCATTCCTAACCTTCCCTGACCACTCTAGACCCCAAACTCCACCCCCCTCTGACCTCCAGGCAGCAGCTGTGGCCGCACAGAATTCCCCATGCTCCCCAACATGCCAAGTCCTTTCTTGCTCACCCTGACCCCCCACAGGGAAGGGACACCTTCCCTCACCTGGATCTGGGGAGAACCTGCTGGCCCTTCAAGGGCCTGTTCACAGGCCTCCTCCTCCAGGAAGCAAGTTCTTCTTCCAACAGTTTTAGCACTTACCATGTGCCAGACACTATGCTGGGCCCTGTGTCTACTTAACCCTCCCCGCCCCCCACC
>NW_005357115.1:4038715-4064194 GCF_000412655.1 Myotis brandtii
CACACACAACCAGAGGCAGCAAGTACTTTACCACCATCATCTCCATGTTATACACGGAGAGGGTGAGTAACAGGCCCGAGGTCACATAATCCAAACAGGCGGAGGCAGGACTTAGGCTCTGGCAGTTTGGGTCCAGAGCCTGATCTGCTAGGGCGCCTCACAGGCTGGGTGGTCTGTGAGCCTTTTATACCCTATCCTGGCTCCACTGGTCTAGAATCTCCTTAGGGCAGGGCCAGGGATCAGGACTGGCTTCCTCACGAGTCTTAGTATTTGCTTAGAGAGCTCAGAGGAGGACCTTTACCCCAGGCCCCTCTATAGCCCTACAGTGGTTCTCAACCTTCCTAATGCCACGACCCTTTAGTACAGTTCCTCATGTTGTGGTGACCCCCAATTTCATTGTTACAAATTGAACATAATTAAAGCATAGTGATTCATCACAAAAACAATATGTATTATATGTGTTTTCCGATGGTCTTAGGCGACCCCTGTGAAAGGGTCGTTCGACCCCCAAAGGGGTCGCGACCCACAGGTTGAGAACCGCTGAGGGAAGCACAGAATTCTATTTCTATTACTGCTCAGGCCAATTTCTGAGGAGTCTCTCTGCCTGGCTTCTTTTTGGCTCTGGGGGCCTGGTCCCAGCTTGAGCATGGGATGTGGGTGGGGTGGCCAGAGAGAGGCTGGGAGCTTGGCTCCTGGGGGCCCTGTAGCTCCCCACACAGGGCCTCTCTCTGCCCCTCTAATCCCTCCCTCCTAAAGCCCAGCTCCACACCCACCTCCTCTAAGCAGATGTGCCTGCTGCCCCAGGCCTGCCTCAGCCTGGTCCCTCCACTGCCTCCTGCCTGTCTCCTGTCCCAACTGAAGAATGTATGATGGATCCTCATGTTGACTCTAAACTCTGCCCACTGCTCCCTCAAACTCTGGCTGCACCTCCGCTAAAGGAGGGGGCAGAGGAAAAGGAACCCTGCTTTGGGGCAGACCCCGTGGTTCCTGAGGCACCTGGAGACTTTAGTCTTCTCATGGGTGTGCCCGCCAGGCTCAGAAACACTGAGTTACCCAGAGGGTGTCAGGGCTGGGCTGGGAGAGGAGGTGCATACATGTCCAAAGAGGTGCCTGTGTGTGTGTGTGTGTGTGTGTGTGTGTCCACCTGCCCATGGGTGACTGTGAGTGTGTAGGTGTGATTCATATACTCCCTTGTAGAATCTGCTATGTGCTTGAATTCCTGGGTACCTGCCCGCATGCACACAGGAGTCCTCCCTCCGGCTGCACCCCCAGCTCCTACTCACCCCTCAGGATGCTCCCCTGTGGGCCTCGCCCCTGAGGTTCGCTCTGACCCTCCAGCTCACACTGCCCTCCCCACCCCTTCCCTGCTAACCCTGGTCCCTGACCTGCTGACCTACATCACAAGCACTGCCCATCTTTCTGAGGTTCAGGCCTGGAGTTTGGGCACCTTTGCTTCCTGAGTGCAAGGCGGACTCCTTTTCAATTTACCCCAAACCCCCATTTAGAGCTGGGGACGCAGCCTTGCCAACACCCAGTCACTGACCTGAGTCAAAACCAACTGCGTTGAACGGAGCTGTGTTTCAGTGACTAGACGCCAGAGCACACTGGCTTTCCCCTCTCATCTTTGAAATCTCTCACTCTCTGTATCTTTCCATCTGTACTTTCTCTAACTTGTTTGCCTGTCTCCGTCTTCAGCTTACAAAGTACTTCCTGGTACATCATATCTCATTCAAATCTCCCGGCAATCCTTCAAGATAGCAATACTTATCCTCCGCGTGCAGATGAGAAAACTGAGGCTCAGAGAGGCTACGTGACTCACCCGAGGTCATATGGCCTGTCAGGGCCTGAAAGCAGGGCCTGGAATCCTCGCCTGAATGGACACCACCTCCAGCCCCGAACCGCTCCCTACCAGCAAGTGTCTCCAGGGTCAGAGGTGATCATGACCTCATACCCTCTCTATGTCCCGAGGTCCCCCGGAAGGAGCCGAGCCAGGGCCCCCAAGGCCAGGGCTGGCCCCACCCAGCCAACACTCCCAGCTACAGGAGAGGCAATGAGATCTGTGGACATTGTTCTCCGTCTGTGGTTACTGATTTGACAACAGTTCCATTGCTCTTCAGCCAGCCAGGGAGTTAATGATTAAGGAAGAAATTAAATATTAACCACCTGTCGGGCCACCGTGTGTAATGTCTGTCTGCACCTGAGCCTTCCTAAAAATACCTCCCACCTTTGGAGGGCCAGCCCACAGGGCCTCTAAGTGTGTGCTTCTGGCCACCACCTCCCTGTGCACCCACCCTGGCCTTCCCTTACCCCACCTTCTTCCCCCCAGGCCCACCCCATCATGCTCTTGCATACCATAGCAGGGACCCAAGAGATCTTCCTCCAGCCTGGCAGCCATAAGCCACACTGCTGGAAGCAGTCTTGGTGGGCTCTCTGGAGGAGGAGGATTTGCCTGGAGCTAACTGCTGTGTGTTCCTGGGGCTTGGAGGGCAGCCTGGTTCAGTAGGTTACAGTCCCACGTGTGATCTAGTTTATCAGTGCTCTTATCGGCTCTCTCAACTCCTTCCTCCACCTAAAGACAGCTCTGACTCTACACATATCGGGCCCCAACGCCATGGGCTACAGCACAGAGTTACAAGGAGTGGCACCCTCCCCAGCCAGGCTTTTCCTTTCTTTCTTCCAGCAGTGATGATCTGGGGGGATCACCTCCAGGAAGCCTCTCAGACTAGCCTGACCCTAAGCACTGCAGGGCCTTGCTCCCCCAGCTTCCCCTGCCCTGGGTGATTCAGGCTGGCGTGGGCTGTTGCACAGCTGCAGGAAACTGGCTGCATCTGTTGGAACCGTCCTTTGAAGTTCAACCGTGCAGCCCACGTGGCCCTCCGAAGGCTGGGGGTGGAGACAGCTCGATCACACCCAAGCCCAGGCCTGCCCTCCAGGGAGCAAGCCAGCCATGGTCAGCCTCCCCACTGCAGGAACCACGGACTGTATGACACAGGGCTCGCGCAGTCTTTCTCCAGAAAAAGTGAATTCTTTATTCAAGAAACAACCCTACCGCCCCGGCCGGTGTGGTTCAGCGGTTAGAGCGCCAGCCTTCGGATCGGTTAAGGGCACATACCTCGGTTGCAGGCTCAATCCCTGACCCCCATCCAGGTGTGTGTGGGAGGCAACCGATCGATGTATCTCTCTCACATCGATGTCTCTCTCCCCCCCCCTTCCTCCCAGTGTCTCTGAAATATCAATGGAAAAAGTTCCTCGGGTGAGGATTAACAAAAAGACACACCACCCTGCTGATGAGCTCTGTTTCTGCGCATGGAGAAGCCACGGGTTCGCCTGCCCAGCACCCCTTTGAGCTTGGACTTCCCTACCTCTGCTTCCTGAGGAACTGCATTCGCATCGCAAGCCTGGTGACAGGCATTGCTCTCCCCATTTTACAGATGGGTTATTTGCTGGAAGGACTTGGCTGGGTTCAAACAGCCAGAAAGTGGCAGAGGCTGGCCTGAAGCCAACAAAATGTTAATGAACCGAGGACTGTTCTTCCCGCAGCTGTCTCAGCCCCCCACTCAGCTCTTCTCCAAGCTAGTTACTGATTGACTGGCTTTCTTTTTACCCCTTAACTTTCTGTCATATATATATGTCAAATTACATATATAATTTTTTAATTTTTACTTTTTTTTTGAGAGAGAGAGAGAGAGAGGAAGGGGGTAGGAGAGAGAGAAACATCGATTTGTTACACTTATTTATGCATTCATTGGCTGCTTATTGTATGTGCCCTGACCCGGGATTGAACCCACACCCTTGGCGTATGGGGATGACTCTATAATCAGCTGAGGACCCGGCCAGGGCTCTCCCGCCTGGATGGATGCTTGTACTCTTCTCCCTGTAGGGCACCCTGCGTGGGACTCTCCCAAGCAAAGGTGATCCTTGTTTGCTAAGTGCCATGGAGACGTGTGACATGGAGATTCGGGTGCTCTGGACAGGGATTTCCAAGTCCCTCCTACAACAGGGCTCATCACTTGAAGTCGGGTGGTTAAGCTTCTTACAGAGACGTCTAGAAGGACCCACTGCCTTCCTCCTTTCTGCAGGTTGTAAATCATCTGACCGGACCGGCCTGCCTAGAATCAGCATTGCACAGTGGTTTCCTCACACCATCGCCCGTGTTTGCAGATGAGGAAACCGAGGCTCCCGGGGGTCAAGGGCCTCGCTGGCTGGACGGCTCCCAGGTGACTGTTTCAGGGCAGCGGTGGCACTGAGTGCAATGGCACCAATGGGGGTTTCCAGGCCAACACCTGGGAGGTGTCCCTGGGGGCTACAGCCCTTGTCACTCAGAGCACCCCACCCCAGCTCACCCTGACAGCCTCATCCCGCTTCCCGCTGCACAGCACCCCTCCCTAGGCCACTGCTCCCCAAAGCTGGCCTGCCCCCTTCCTTGACAGTGGTTTCCCAGAGGACACGTGGAAACCCAGGAAACATTACTTCTTAACCATAAACAGTGTTTCCATCTTTGAGAAGCCAGATCCTGCAGCTCACTCAGACTCAGAGGCCAAACCTCCTCCCATGGCCTCCAGCTGGGCCCCCAACCTGTCCTCTTGCTCTGCATTTCACATATGCACACAGCCATTGTCACTCACAAATTTAGATGAATTCGGTGGAGCAGGGAGAAGGGAAGCTGCATTCAATGCCAGGACTGGTTTTCAATGAAGGACTCTCAAATTTTTATTTGCATCTCTTTTGCATATATTTGCATGGGCTGCTTTGGGAGCTCTTCGTTTTCCCAAAGAATACAGAGAAGTAACGGATTTGTCGGCCCCAGGGGGCACTGAGGCCTCAGTGAAGTTTCCAAATGCTTGGGGTGGGCCTCAGGATCCCAACGTGCCTGAGGGAGTCAAAAGGGGGCAGAACACAAGGTTGAGTGGGTGGGTGGGGACAGTTGGAACAGAGAGGCCCTGTGGGCTGCTCCTGGAGCTGGAGAAGTAGAAGCTGGGAACCCCTGTGCTCCCACCCCCACCCTGCAGAGCTCTCACCCCAACAGCATCTCTGTGCAAGCCCAAAGGGAAGCCTCTCACACCCACCGAGGGGCCTGAGGCAGCGCCTTTCTCGTTTGCAAACAGAAGAACTGAATGGGCTGGCCATTCCCTTGCAGCTGCAGTCCCTGTAGCCTCCTTCCCAGCAGGGCCTGCAGGGCGGCCCGTCCTCCTGCCGCCCCTCCCCCTGGCCCTGCGGAGGTATGTGATCTGGCCTCCCCAGGGCCTAGTGCAGTGGTTCTCAACCTTCTGGCCCTTTAAATACAGGTCCTTATGTTGTGACCCAAACATGAAATTATTTTCGTTGCTACTTCATAACTGTAATGTTGCTACTGTTATGAATCGTAATGTAAATATCTGATAGGCAGGATGGTCTTAGGCGACTTCTGTGAAAGGGTCGTTCGACCGCCAAAGGGGTAGCGACCCACAGGTTGAGAACTGCTGGCCTAGTGAGTTAGGCCTCGCCCCCACCCTGGAGCCACAGGTGGGGCAGTGGCCTGAGGCTGGCTCACCTGGCAGAGCCTGATGGTCTTGTGTGGGGAGGCGGGACTGAGCCAGGCCTGTAGGGAATGTGATCTGGCTGAAACCCCAGGGCAGTGGAGGGTGTAGGCCAATTCTAGGCCCAAAGGACTAGAGGAGGGGAGGTAGGATGAGTGGGCCAGACAGTCCCAATCGCCTGTGGCTTCATCTCCCAGCACCTTCTTTACCCACAGCCCTGCCCACAGCAGGTACCTGCCTGCCTCTGAGCCTCTGATCATGGGACACCTTTCTCTTTTTCCATGCCTGAATAACTCATCCCTGAACATCGGACAGGAGATTCTTTCCCCAGGAAGCCTTCAGGGCTGCCTAAGTGTCCCCTGGCCTTTCCCAGTGCTGTTCCCTCCGGAAGTGCTTGCCCATGTGAGCCCCTGGCCTGCTCAGCGTGGGGTTTGCTGAGGGCAGGGCTGTGTTTCTGCTCTCCAGGACCCCTGGCAGGTCTGCAGCCGGGGTCAAGCCGGAGGGTGGAGGCTGTGCTGGGGCAGGTGGCAGGGGGACAGGGTGAGGTGTGTGTCCCATCTGCCATGAGAATTAGCGCTGCCGTTGTGAACCCACCTGCCCACAAGTGATGGGGCTGGGGTCACCTGGGTGAAGTGGTCCGCTCAGGTCACACGGGCCAGGAAGAAGATCTGCCTGCATGGGCTATATGGGGCCTGAGTGATGTCCGAGACCTCAGCGGCCTGGCCCAGCATGGAGGCAGCAGGCAGAGCTAACTGACCACTCAAGGGCCTACAGGTCAGGATGTGAGCATCCAGGTGACCAGAGGCTGAGGCTCCAATGACTTGAAGTCCTTCCCCAACCTCCCTTCCCCCCGCAAACAGCTCCCCTGGCAGGGCAAGTGTCCTCCCTGCCACCAACCCAACCAGCTCGGAGTTCAGCTGCAGAAACGGCCAAACGACTCTGGAACCCAAACAGGAAGCCAGGGAGAGGGGGGCCAACGGTCGGCAGGGATCTGAGGCTCCTCCAGGAAGCGTGGGGAGGTGGGAGGGGCTGGGAGCCCACCACAGGCCCTGAGCATCCCCACCCCACCTCCCTGCTGGCGGGGACCCCTAGGGCCCTGGGAAACGTGTCCTCTTATGGAAGACACTGTAGACTGGGTCTTCTGAGCTCTTGCACCCGAGTCCCTTCTTTTGTCTTGTCATAGACTTTATGTTTTTGAGCAGTTTTAGGTTCACAGCACAATTGAGCAGAAAGTACATATATTTCCCATGATGCCCACCACACACAGCCTCCCTGGTTACCAACATCCAGGGCCAGAGTGGTACATTTGTTATAACCGATGAACCTATATTGATATCATTATCACCCGGAATCCACAGTTCACCTTAGGGTTCACTCTGTGGGTTTGGACAAATGTATAATGACATGTACCTACTAGTGTAGTGTCATACAGAGTAATTTTACTGCCCCCCAGATCTATGCTCTGTGTATTCATCCATCTCTCCTCCTTTTTTATTTTTTAAAAAAGATAATTTTATTGATTTCAGAGAAGAAGAGAGAGAGAGAGAGAGAGAGAGAGAGAGAGAGAGAGAGAGAGAGAGAGAGAGAGAGAAATATCGATGATGAGAGAGAATCATCAATCGGCTGCCTCCTGCAGGCCCCACACTGGGGATGGAGCCCACAACCTGGGCATGTACCCTGACGGGGAATTGATCAGTGACCTCTGGTTCATAGGTTGATGCTCAACCACTGAGCCGCGCTGGGTGGGCCATCTCTCCTCCTTAGCCCCTGGCACCCACTATCTTTTTCCTGCTTCCATAGTTTTGCAGAATGTCATGTAGTTGGAATGATACAGCCTGTAGGTTTTTCAGATTGGCTTCTTTCACATAGCATTATGCATTTAAGTTTCCTTCGTGCCTTCAATGAGCTTGATAGCTCATTTCCTTTTAGCGCTAAGTATTGTCCAGCTATACCACAGTTTATTTATCCATTCACCTACTGAAGGACATTTTGGTTGCTTCCAAGTTGTGGCAATTTTGAATAAAGCTGCTGTAAATATCTGCATGCAGGTTTTTGTGTGGACATAAGTTTTCAACTAATTTGGGTAAACTCCAAGGAGCATGACTGCTAGATCGTAGTATGTTTAGTTTTGTAAAAACCTGTCAAACTGCCTTCCAAAGTGGCTTACCATTCTGCGTTCCCACCAGGAATGAACGGTTGTAACTGTTTATCTACATCCTCTCCAGCATTTGGTGGTGTCCATATTTTGGATCTTCACCATTCTAAAAGGTATGCATTAGTATCTTATTGTTTTTGTTTGTTTGTTGTTGTTTATTGTTAATCTTTATCCGAGGATATTTTTCCACTGATTTTTTAGAGAGAGTGGGAGGGAGAGAAGCAGAGAGAGAGAGAGAGAGAGAGAAACATTGGTGCAAGAGAGAACATTGATTGGTTGCCTCCTGTACATACCCTGACCAGGGCCAGAGATAGAGCCTGTAATTGAGGCCCATGCCCTTGACCGGAATCAAACCCTCGACCCTTCAGTCTGTGGGCGGATGCTCTAACCCCTGAACCAAACCAGCCAGGGCGGTATCTTGTTGTTTTAATTCACAATTCCATAATGAGATATGACATTGAGCTGGGTCACTTTTAAGGCATGTTTTTCTTTAAATAATTCTGAGATCATACTCACTTCACTTCTTATCAGCCCACCCTGAAGGCTGAGCACCCAGGATAGAGAAATGCCTGAATCTTCGGCTCTGTTCTATCACTGGCTCACCATTGGCTTTGGCAAGTCACATAGCAACCTGGACCTCAGTTTCTCAGCCTGTGAAATGGAGCTCATAGTACTCATCTCATAGTGCTCATCTGCGGGTGTGTGTGTGTGTGTGTGTGTGTGTGTGTGTGTGTGTGTGTGGGCGGGGGGGGGGGGGCAGTCTGTAAATGAAACCTGTTCAGTGGTCGATGGTGAGTGAAGCTAGGGACCACAGGCTGCCCCACCTGGTGCTGGGCCAGTAGTGGCTGCAGACTAGGGAGCCCTACAGGCCAGGACTGGAGAGTCAGGGCATCACCGCCCCGACCCTGCACCCCGGCAGATCCCCAGGCCCGCCAGGACTGGCCAGCAGGGGTTATGTCTGTCCACACATCTGCCATGGGGGTCTAGGAGGTGAAAGGACAGGAGGGCAGGACCTGGCCTCAGAGCATGTTCCGCCAACTTCCCTGGGAAGATGGACCAGAGGCTCAGAAAGCGGCACAGGCAGCAGTGGGACACGCAAAATGCCGGCAAACACTCCGAGGTCCTGCTTCTTGTCCCCATCGGAAAGGAGCCTGTGCCCTGGGAGGCTTAGTTCAAACGGGAGGCAGGGCTCCGAAACTCGGGGGCTGGCCTGGGTCCCTCAAAGGCCTCCCGAACCAGTTGGGGGTAGGGAGGAAAGGATCAGCAAGTCAAGCGTCGTCCCCCCCACCCCCCACCTCCATACCCTCTGTGGTGTCCATGGGCCGTTTAGCCTCTCCCCCCCAGCCAGGTCCTGCCCTCAACAGCAAGATCCAACAAAAACCCATACCCCCTCTCCCATCAACTGTCATCGCATCCTTCTTTTTTTGACGCTGCAGAAAGAGCAGAATAAATAGCTCATAATCTCAAGTGCTCAGATAACATCTGCTGCCATTAAAAAAATAATAAAAGTAAAACTCCTCCCCTACTCCCCTTCGCCCTTTGGCAACCACTGTCTGAAGGTAAGCAGTTAACAGCTTCTTGTGTAGCCTGCCAGAAAAAAGGCCATGCCCCACTAGCTCCTATCTATGCATGTGCATCTGTTAAAGAGTATGCACAAGAAGAGAGGGTGTGCTGTACACACACACCTTCCCTTGCCCTTCAACTTGACCTCACAACCTCCATGCCCTCTGATCAACACAGGCAGACCCAGCCCAGTCCCGGGCCAGGTGGAATTGGCCATTTCACAGAGGTGCTGTGCTGGGGCTGGTCCCCTGCAAACAGGCCTCTACATGGTCCCCCTGTTATTAGAGCCCTTGGCCCGCCTCAAAGCCCAGACATAAGTGTTGCAATGAACCCCATGCAGGCAGAGAGGGCCTGAAGACGGGGCCTGGTGGCCCTGGGCAAGGCATGCACTTTCTCTGACTCTCAGTTTCTGCCTCTGTAACGGGTAACCCTCTCTTAAGGTGGAGTAGAGATTTCAAAACGGTGGTGTGGGCGAATGAATGGGCTTCCTGCAGCCCCTGGAACTTGGAGGCCATTTGACGAAACAAAGCTTCCACTTGGAGCTCCAGGAAACAGGACGTAACAGAGAGGTGGAGGAACTTTCCCAAGGCCACACAGCTGGGAAGTGGGAAAACTGGGACAGACCCAGTGCGGCTGGTTCCGGATCTGTGTTCTGGAAAAGAGGAGGACAGCGACTGCCATGGAAAGGCATGGCCGTGCTGGGGGGTCCAGGCTGGAGGAAGCTGGGAGGAGAAGGAGCAGGAGGAGAACAGGGGCCAAGGGAGGCAAAAGGACCTTCCAGACTGCACAGGGGGTGCAAGCTCACCCCCACCCCACCCAGGGCAGGGCAAGTGGAGCAGGCCTCAGGCTCCTCTGCATCCCTCCCTCCTCCTCTGCGGGCCCCCTGGGGACTCCGGCTCAGAGGGGAGACCCCAGGAAGGTGTGCAGGGATGCTGCCAGAGTGGGGGACAGAGGGAGGCCCTGACATTGTGTAGTGTCGTTGTGTGTCAGATGTGGTGGGTTTTATGCCATTTCGTTCTTGTACCGTAGACAGTTTTACTGCTGAGGGAAGGCAGCCATTCCAGTTCATGGACCATCTGCTCGCTGCGGAGGGGTGATGGCACGGGCCCAGTGCTTCGAGGGGACAGAGGGAAGACAAGGTGGGATCCTGGGCCCACGGGACCTCACAGGCCAGGGTGAGCAGCAGGCTGCTTCCCCTGGGGGCGGGGGATGGTAGCAGAGCCAGCTGTAGGCCACCTCTCCCTCTCCCCCGGGCTCCCTTCTTCCTGCTGCCCTGCCCCGTCTTCGACTTCAGCCAGGACCACAGCTTTCTCCTGAGTCATCTTTGCTTTCTAGCTTTCTGGGTCTTACTCACCTGTCTCCTGGTTTGGGTTTCCACCTTGTTAAGGGAATTTTCCCTCCCTCCCTTCTGTTCACTGATAAGGACACATGCACACAGGCTGCTTGGTGACGGCATCTGCAAAGGGCTCTAAGGGAAGGACCCCAAGGTCAAGGGATCCCTGAACCTCCAAGCTCACTAGAAGCTCCCAAGGCAAGCCTTAGCTGCAGGGCCCTGGCTTTCCTGGGGCTGACCAGCCACACCTGCTTCAGCAGCGTGCTCCGCTGCCACAGGCCTGGGTTGGTCAAACTTCGTGCAAAAGGCCCTGCTGCTTCATCTGGCCCTGGGCGAGGCAGCAGGTAGCAGGAGCCCCCTTCTCCCAAGCCTTGGACTATCCACACGGTCCCTACGGAGCCCCAGGCAGCTGGCCTGCCCACCCACCTTCCTCCTCTGAAACCAACCTGAGCTAAGAGAAGGGGAGAGCAACTTGGTTGGGCACCACCCGCACTGTGCTGAGGGCAGAGAGGGTGCGCAGGTCTACGTCGTTCTGGAAGCCTCTCTACAAGAGGTGGCAAGATACAGCCAGACGAAGGCCTTAGGAGGGCACTGCGGGCAGGGACATGCAGGGCGGGCGTAAAGACACCTGGTGTGAATGCGCAATTGGCAGGTGGGTAGAGATGATGCAATCATTCCTTCAAGCATTTGTTAAGCACCTACTATATGTCAGGCTCTGTTCTAAGCACTGGGAACACAGTAAAAGAGACCAACAATAAAATAAAATAAAATCCTGGCACTGACATTGTAGTGGGAGGGTCATCCTGAGGTGGTAGGGTTAGCATTACTCAAATCGCCTACAGCTCAAGTGGACGAGGATGGGAGGAAGGAACCATCCACTGGCCCCTCACCCTGTGAGAGCCAGGCCTGTGCCCTGTCTCTGCCGCCAGAGGGAAACTCAGCACAGACGGGGTACATCGAGGCCCAAGTATTGCAGCCTGTGCCACAGTGTCTCCTCCTTTAAGGGTCAGGGTTGCACTGATACCTGCCTCTTCCTGGAAGCCCTCCTTGATTAACCCCTCCCCTCACTGGGATGGGAAGATGTGGGTGCCCTTTCTTAGAAGACACTACCCTTGAGCTGATCAGAAACTTTTAAAAAGTCTAGAACGATACCTTTCTTCAGTTGATCCCACCACTTCTACCCACACGGTCCTGGATGAAAACACTGGCCTGTCTTGGGAAGAGTCCGGGTTAAGAATCAGTCACTTGCAGTTGCAATCCAGACCCTGCAAGATCTCAGGAAAGATGTTTCTCTGGGCCTCAGTTTCCTCACCTATAAAACAGGGAAAGAGGCTCGTCCAGAAATACCACTGAAGGGGCTGGGGGGAAGGTGGCAGCAGCAGCAGACTTTTATTGACCACCCAATGCATGCCAGGCACTGGGCTGTTCCTATCATACACAGCGTTGAATATAACCCTCTCAATAGCCTGGTGAGGAAGACACCATGGCCATTCATTCCCATTTTGCAGATGAGAAAACTGAGGCTCAGAGGGTTTCACAAGTTGCCTACAATCATACAGCTGTGTGACTCCAAAAACCCTGCTCGTAACATATCACTCTATTGTCCTGAATAAGAGATTCCATTGCATTCTGTCCAACCAGTTCTCCAGCAACTTGTAGTGAAAGGGCACCAACGATATGCCAGCCACTGGGGAAGCCACGACCTTTCTTTGAGCATCTAGTAGAAGTCCAGCTGGGACATGGAAGAGACTCCTGTCCTCCAAGAGCTTAGAGATGTGGGTAGACGGAGCTTAGCTATGGGAGGTTAGGAACATAGGCTCTGCCATCAGAGTTCCAGGTGTAGCTGGATAATTCACTGAATCTCTCTCCGCTTGGGTTCTCGGCTATGTAATGGCGGTAAGAATGCCACCTTCTAGGGTTGGCGGGAGGATGACATGTGATAATGAGGGCACCTCAAGGGACTGGGTTTGGCAGAGAATGGACTGCATAATTGTGGCCGTTATTACTAAAGTGAACAACTGGAGAACAAGGGACCATTTGTACGTGGCCAGATGTCAGGCTGCATGTCCAGAGGCGCCTCAGGAGTTCAGCGCAGAAAGAACTGGCCTGGAGCAGGCAAGGGAGGCTTCCTGGAAGAGGTGCTGCAGCATTGAGCAGCTGGGAGCTGGCTGGGAAGGCATGCGCTGGCCTGCAGATGAGGCGTGGGGGGCAGGGTGGAGATGCACCTTTGCACCCTGAGGCCACCCAAGGATGGGAGCAGGTGAGCAGCCAGCCACACGGTTCACGGCAGGGTGAGGGGCTCCTGTGCCAGGCGGAGGCTCTGGGACAAAGGGAGCCCCTCGAAGGCCCTTCGGAGAGGACAGCTCTGGGTGAGAAAGGCAGCACGCCTCATGCGGGGTGTGCAAAGCCCACTGCGGACCCAGAAACCAGGGAGACCTTGCTGGCTCCCCTCTTGGTGCTGTTCCTTGGCCCCTGCCTCCTCAGCCTCCATGATCACTCCTCCCAGGCCGGCCCACAGGGCTTACGGTGGTGGGAATGGGGAACCGGAAGAGCTGCCCTGTCCAGGGTCTGCTTGTGGCGGGCCAGGGAAAGGCCCAGAACGTGTTTACATTTTCCCTCCTTTCCTTCTGGTGGCTCAGCCGACTGGCGGTTACACCACTGCGGTTTGCTGGCCCCAGGGAGTGCCTCCATTACATAACGCCTGACATAACTGCCCCTAAGAGACAGACACACACACACACACACACACACACACACACACACACACACCACACACACTAGCACATGCTCACTCACACTCCTGCACACACACACACACATACACACACAGAGACGCACCTGCTGGTACACAGTCTCACCCCCTCCACTGGCAGCACTATTGTCTCGGAGGATTTCTGCTGCCCCCACCAACAGTCACAATTAGTGGCACAATCTTCCCACTTCCTTGCCCTCAGGTGCCCTCTGGGGCAGCCTCACCTTTGGCACCAGCCCCAAGGTGGGGGAGATGGGGCTTAGCCACCGGAGGAGAACGGGAGAACAGGACAGGAGACAGAAAGACCAGACCCCAAGGGGCAGCCCCTGGTGCGTGGACTTCAGAAATTCAGAACAGCCACACAGGGAGTGAACTGGGGCGGAAATGGTCTCGGAGGCACTGAGAGAGGTGGAGGGGGTGGGCATCTAGTCCTACATTGTTGGAGGGTTACTAGGATGGCAGGCTTTAAGGTTTTATTTATTTATTTATTTATTTATTTATTTATTTATTGTGGTTGTAAAGTTTATTTTAAAAACATTTTTATTGATTTCAGAGAGGGAGAGAGAAACATCAGTGATGAGAGAGAATCATCGATCGGCTGCCTCCTGCACACCCACACCAGGGACTGAGCCCGCAACCTGAGCATGTGCCCTGACTGAGAATCAAACCTTGACCTCCTGGTTCATAGGTCAATGCTCAACCACTGGCCGGGCTTCAAGGTTTTCTTTGTTGTTTTTTGTTAATCCTCACCTGAGGATATTTTTCCATTGATTTTTAGAGAGAGTGGAAGGGAGGAGAAGAGACAGAGAGCGAGAGAAAGACCAATGTGAGTGTCACATCGATTGGTTGTCTCCGAGGCAACAGAGGGCCTGCAACAGAGGTACGTGCCCTTGACTGGAATTGAACTAGGGCCCCTTCAGTCCGAGGGCCAACACTCTATCCACTGAGCCAAACCAGCTAGGGCAGTTTCAAGGGTTTAAATACAGATTATCTCCAGAAACATGGGAGCCACCCCACCACTCAGCAATGCTCACCCGGGTCTGTGCACAAGGACGCGCACAGCAGTGGAGTAATGCAGCGCTTCCAGCCATCACTGGGCCTCACCTATGGAAACTATACCACGGCGAGTGAGGGCAGGAGGACAGCACGCCCCATTCAGTGAGCCGGACCATAAATGAATGTGTGTGGGTAAATATTTATAGACAGAGCTGCGCCATCAAGTTTCTGGAACTCCTCACACAAAGCGGTTACCAAGTGATCAGCTTTGCTGAGTGGGACTGAGGAAGGTTGGGAGGGACTTTCCCATTTGTCCATATTGGAATTTAATGTCTGCAGCCGGGATATTCAGAAAAAGCCTGCATAAGTTTGGAATAAAAGGAAAAACTCAACGAGAGGCCCGGTCTACTAAGAGCTGTGCATTTTCCTCCTGGTGACCGGCCGGGCACTCTGCCCTGGCATGGGGTGCGGGCGTGGGTGGCATCGTGGCCCCACATTCATGAGCTGGGAGACCTTGGACAAATGTCTTTGTTTCTCTGAGCGTCGCCTGTCAGATGGGAGGGGGCAGCACCGCTCTCACTGGTGTGATTTTTTGCAGTTACTGAGGCCCTTTCAGGAGCAGGTTGGGGTGTGCAAAGAGGAACATGACGGTTCTCACTTTGAAGGAACTTCCAGGCTAGGGAGGAAGACAGCAGTGTAGGGGAATGTGTTCTGTGTTGCTACAAAGGCCTGGCCTGCACAGGGGGGGGCTGGGGCTGGGGCTGGGTGGGTGGACAGGTGAGGTCGAGATTCAGCTGAGACTGAGGAGGCAGAGGGACACCAGGGGAGCATGGAGGCAGAGCCTCAAAGAGCATGCTTGGAAGCTTGGGATTGAAGGAGTGAGGGAACCCTTCAGGGTCTTCGGGCAGGAGGGGCATGATCACCTAAGTGCTTTAGAAGCTGGCTCTGGGAATGGTAGCTGGGAGGGGGAGCACCTGGGGCTCTTGCTCACCTGCTGTCCAGGTTGCTGAGGCGGTAAAGACGGGAAATAAGCAGGATGAGGGAGAAGAAATGCCAGATGGGGCTGTCGTTTTAGAGAGGGTGGTCTGGGTGGCTCCGGAAAAGGTGACACTTCACAGAAAATTGGAAACAGGCCATGTAGAAGAGCATGACAGGGAACAGCAGGTGCAAAGGCCCTGAGACAGAAAAGAGGCCTGCGTAGCTGGAGCAGGATGAGGGAAAGAGGAGTCAGGTCAGAAAGGAAAGGGGCTGTGGGGCCGGAAGGCTGGGTCTGCTGGGTCCTACAGATAATGTAGGACTTGCTAAGATTTTATTTTTAAAAAGATATTATTATGTTTTATTTTTAAAATATTTTTTAAAATGTTTTTTTTGTGATTTCAGAGAGGAAGGGAGAGGGAGAGAGAGAGAGAGAAACATCAATGATGAGCATCATTAATCAGCTGCCTCCTGCATGCCTCCCACTGAGGATCGAGCCGGCAACAGGGGCATGTGCCCTGACCAGGAATCAAATCGTGACCTCCTGGTTCATAGGTTGGCCTTGCTAAGATTTTAGATTTTATTCTCAGTAAGATTTTGAGCAAAGAATGGCTTGAAGTAATTGTGTTTTTAAAGCACAGATGTGGAAATCTGAGTTTACAGACAGTGTGGGAGGGAGGCAGGGAGAGAGGAGTCAGAGAGGCAGCCTGGGGCGATCTGAAGGAGCAACAGTTTAGATTCCTTTGAATTCTACTTCAGCCTTTCCCCAGCCGCTTGGCCTCGGGCATGTAACTTCTCTGAGCTCAGTTTCCTTATCTTTGAAACAGGGGCAGCAGTAGTCCCTCAGTCTTGTGTAGTAGATATAAAGGCTGTTATTAACATACATAAAGCTTTAGTGCATAATAGGGGCTCCATAAAGAGTCACTTTGAGGATCTTCAAGGCATTCCAATCCTGTGGGCATGAGCTGGGGGCAGAGAGGAAGAGAAAGATGATGAAACATAAGGCTAATAATAGCCAGCTAGTTCTTGTTGAATACCTACCACCTCCAGGCACTGGGGCAAAACATTTGGCCAATATTATCTCACTTAATCTTTACAACAAAAACAAGGTCAAGAATAGATTAACCCATTTTATTTTTCTAATGAAGAAACTGAGGCTCAAAGGTCACCCAGTGAGTAATTGGCAGCAAATAGGACCCATTCCCCACCTCTGACTCCGGAGTCCCCAGGTCTTCCCACCGAGGGGAACCTACAGAGCTCTGAGATGAAAGGTCCCAATGAGTCCCCCTCTCAGGGCTGTTAACATTTTTAGGGGGTGTTCTAAGGACAATTTTTTTCATTTAAACATTTAATTGGAAATGTTTAACTTAAATATAGCAAATTTCAAAGGATAATATAAGCAAACTGTAGAAATCATCAGACCAAAAATATGCTCTAATATAGGAGTTTGTGGGGGGCAGAGGGCAGGCTAGTGGTCTCTTGAGTGTTGAGCCCACTGCCCCAGCCCCATTCTGTGCCACTTTGCTCTGTTCTCCAGCCCCAGCTGCTGTATCCATCTTTCCTTTCCTCTCTGGAACCATGCTCCCTCTACCACAGGGCCTTTGCACTAGCTGCTCCTTAAAAAAAAAAAAAGTATAGTTGACACCCTAACCAGTTTGGCTCAGTAGATAGAGTGTCAGCCTATGGACTGAAGGGTCCCGGGTTCAATTCCGGTCAAGGGCACGTACCTCAGTTGTAGGCGATCCCCGGCCCTGGTCTGTTTGGGGTGCATGTGGGAAGCAACCAATTGATGTGTCTCTCTCACATTGATGTTTCTCTCTCTGTCTCTCCCCGTATAGTTGACACCCTAACTAGTTTGGCTCAGTAGATAGAGTGTCAGCCTATGGACTGAAGGGTCCCGGGTTCAATTCCGGTCAAGGGCACGTACCTCAGTTGTAGGCGATCCCCGGCCCTGGTCTGTTTGGGGTGCATGTGGGAAGCAACCAATTGATGTGTCTCTCTCACATTGATGTTTCTCTCTCTGTCTCTCCCCATCCCTTCCACTCTCTCTAAAAATCAATGGAAAAATATCCTCAGGTGAGGATTAACAACAAAAAAAAGTATAGTTGACATACAATATTATATTAGTTTCAGGTATACAACATAGAAACAATATTGTTTGACATCTATATACCTTACAAAGTGATCACCACAGCCAATTCTAGTAACCTTCTAAAAATAAGGAACGCTTCGCGAATTTGCATGTCATCCTTGTGCAGGGGCCATGCTAATGTCTGCATCATCTCAACTTTAGTGGATGTGCTGCCGATGCAAGCACCTCGCTGCTCCTTTTACTTGGAAAACTCTTCGCCGGCCCTTGCCTTAATTGCCCTATGCCCTTCCTACTTCTTTAGAAGCTTCCCAGACCCTAAGTGAGGTCGGTTTTCCTGACAGGGGCTCTCTCATCCTCTTTCTTTTCTTATTCTTCTTTTTTAAAAAATATTTTTATTGATTTCAGAGAGGGAGGGAGAGGGAGAGAGAGAGAGAAACATCGAGGATGAAAGAGAATCATTGATCAACTGCCTCCTGCAGGCCCCCTACGAGGGAGTGAGCCCGAAACCTGGGCATGTGCCCTTGACTGGAATCGAACCCAGGGCCCTTCAGTCCACAGGCTGACACTCTATTCACTGAGCCAAGGTGGCTAGGGCTGTCCTTCTCTTTCATACCCCAGATTTCAATTCGTGAGCATACTTTAAAAAAAATTAAGATACAATTCACATACAATAAAATTCACCAGATTAAAGCACGCAAGTGTACAAATTTTACTATATTCACAAGGTTGTTCAACCATCACCACTATCTAATCCCAGAATATTTTCATCAACCCAAAAAGCAGCACTGAATCTATTAGCATCATTCCCCTTCATCCCCTAGAGCCCCTGTCAAACACAAATCCACTTTTTGTCTCCATGGATTTGCGTATTCTGGACATTTCATATAAGTAGACTCACATAATATGTGGTCTTTTGTGTCTGGATTCTTTCATGCAACATAATGTTTTTAAGATTCATTCATGTTGTAATGTGAATCAATATTTCATTCCTTTTTATGACTAAATACTACTCTATTGTATGGATATACCACATTTTGTTTATTTATCCATCTGTTGATGAACATTTGGGTAGTTCCCACTTTTTGGCTATTGTGAACAAGTGTTATGTTTTTTTAAGTGGACATCATAAAACATGCATCAGGTTGAGTAGGGAAAACAGACACTAAATAGTTACAAAAATCAGTGCATCACTTTGGAAAATAGTATGGCAGTCCTCAAAAAGTTAAACATTACCATGTGATCTGGCAATTCTACTTCTAGGTATATAACCAAAAGAATTGAAAACGTATGTTTACACAAAAACTGTACATGGACGTTCACAGCAGCATCATTCAACAACAGCCAAAAGGAAAACAACTTTAATGTCTATAAACCAAAAGTGGTACATCCATACAATGGAATATTATGCAGCCATACAAAGGAAAGAAGGCTGATTCAAGCTGCACCATGAATGAAGCTTGAAAACATTATGTACACTCCATGAAGGCAGGGATGACGTCGGTCAGCTCATCTGTTACCACTGTGCAGGCTTTCACTAGGTGATCAAGAACTGCCTGTGGGATGAATGAAAGGCCAGGTCAGCAGTCCCAGCATCTCACCCCTGTGATATGTGGACTGAATCCCAGGGCAGTGAGGGGGACCTGCCAGCAACTCTGAATCACACCACCTCTGGCCCTCAGCAATACATGCCTCCTGCCTGCATTTCCATCTTCACAACGTGTTGCATCCAGTAGGTGCTCAATAAAATCCTGGCACAATGGCCCGACTGGACCTGAATCTTCAACAATAGCCAGGGAGTAGGGAAAGAAACAGCAGGTTAGCAAGTGGGGCAGGGCTCAGAGACTGCCCTGCAAGCAGCCACTCACCCGTCACCACAGGAGGGGTGGGGTTTGGTAAGACAAGGCCTTGGGCATGCATTTCAAAGGCTTCGCTCCTCCCAATAAAACCAGCACCGGCCCAGTGGAGGGGTCACAGCCAGCCCAGCCTCCTGCAGAGGGGGTCACTGGGAATTCTGTGTTTCATCAAATATTGCTCGGCCAGGGAGTTTTATTTGAAAATCATTTTAATTAGCCGGAAACTAGGAGTTTAATAAATGAAAAACAGAGAACTTTCCAAGGCCACAGCTGGGAAACACTTGCTTTTTAAAAAATTCCGCCTGGCTTCCCAGGCCAGCTAAGCACCCTGACACAAGGGCCCAAGTGCCAGAGGAATCCACAAGGAAAACAAAGCTTATTTTTAGAGAAATATTTTAAACCCGGTTTCAGCGAGTTTAGGAGTTTTCTTGTCTGCCTGAGTGAATATCTTCCCTTCTATTTCAGAGCTGCTCTCACCCCAGGGCACCAGCACGCCTATCTGACAGCTATTTCTGCACAGATGAAAATAATCAGGCTCCTTCCTCCTCCAACCAGAGAACTGTTTCTAAATATGTCCCTCTAGTCAGGCCCAGGAGGCCTGTCCCTGGCAGGTGTGCCCCGCAATAGGGTGGGTCGGGGGGGTCCCTGCAGGCCTGGAGGCCTGTCTGCCACCCTCCCATCAGCCCTGTTCTGCCCACCGCCCTGCAGGAAGCGGATGACAGCCTGACCATCATTTCCGGGTTTTGAAAGCAGTTTGTAGCTTGAAAGGGGCCAGCTAAAAGGGGTTGCTTTTCCTCTGTAGGTGTTAACACCCTGACCCCCACATGGACACACTCCCATACACACAGACACCTCCAGACCCAAACATAGAGCAACTATGACAGGTTCTCCCTCACACCCCACAGACCCACACACCTACCCACACAGCATTAGCTACACAGACACAGCCACAGCTTCAGGCACACCCAAACCCACACCCACACCCACACACAGATCCACACATACACCTACACACAGTCAGAGCAACAGACACACCCAAGCTCACACCCATACTCACACACTCACACACACAGATTTCCACACCCACCCAGACTCACACACCCTATAGACATACATACTCCACACAGATCCACACACCCACAGACAGCCCCATACTACAGTACGCCCCCACGGAAACATCACACACACAGGCCCCTGAGCACCTGCACAGGGTAATACTTACGAACATGTGCACACCCACCTTGACAGACAGGGACCCATACACACACACACACACACACACACACACACACACACACGTCGCCCTCCATGTGGACACATCCCCACAGGCCTCCTTCCAGGCATGCAGACACCCTTAGACACATACACACTCTCCATGTGGACACACCCCCACAGGCCTCCCTCCAGGCATGCAGACACCCTTAGACACATACACACTCATAGCTTTCCAGGTCCAGCACAATCTATCGGGAGAGGCTGGAAGAACACACCTAGGCCAGGGGTGGGACCCGGAGGTGCTGTGGCTTCCTGCAGCCCAGACCCCCACCCGCCTCCTTCCCGCAGGGCTCCTCCTGGGCAGGCCTGTCCAGCTGCCAGGCCTCGCTCCTCCCTGGCCCTCCCTCTGTTGCTCCCTCCCTCCTTTGCCTTGCCGGCAGCATGGAACTGGACCTGCCCTGGATTGCCACAGGGCTGCACATCTCCTGGAGTGCGAACAAGAAAAAACAAACCCAATTAAATAAGGTAGTAACAACGGAAAGTGGCTACAGGCCCCTGATGGAAGGTAAGCCTGGCCTGGGCTTACCCTCTAGGGGCCGAGTCAGCTCCCACTAACTCGCAAGGCCAAGGAAGGGAGAGGGACCCAACTTCCACTTTCAAGGCAGAGTCACATCTGTCCCCACTCTTGTCACCACAAGCAAAACTGAAGAGGGAGCGCCTGGGGACAGTTCCCTTCCAGGTTCAAATGCACTCTAGCGGGCTTCCTCCCTGCACACACCCAGCTTGGGGATCTTAGGACTGAGCACTCTGGTGCAGGGCCAGACTTGCAGCCAAGAGCTATGCCTGTTAGTCCTGACTGCTTTGGGCCCTCCCAGGCCTGGCCCTTTCATCCGGGTTCCTGTGCTGCTGCAGAGCTCATAATCCGCCATCTATCCCCATGGGTGGGTGCAGAGCTTTGGCCTTCTCAACAGTTATTTTGTGTCTCTCCCCCCCCCCCCCCCCCCCCTTTTATGCTCTCAGCAGTAGATTCAGACAGAGCGAGTGGCAGAAAATATGTCCACGCATGCATCCCTTCTCTGAAATCATTTAGAAGGTGGTACACACTAATTGGGTTGTTTAAAAAACACCTTCGTTTTCAAACAGCTGGTGGAAATGCCACCCTATTAGGGCATTCTAAACACACATTACGGGCTCGTTTTCACAATTAACTACAAAAGAATTTTATCTTGAGTTAACACAGTTTTTGAGCCAGTCAGTTTTAGTTCCGCTCCCCAGCCTGTGATAGAAATCCTGGCTTGTCTTTACTTGCAATTTGTTATTTCTTGTTCCTTTAGTTTACACGAAAACTTTCCTAAGGGTGATCAAGCAATAGTAGAGAGTTTTGTTTGCTGTGAATTCCAGCCGCTGCAGAGACAATGACCTACATACCCTCCATTGATCTGTGGCAAGAGGAAATTTCTGAATGATCCCCCCTCTCCCCCTCAAAGCTTTCCACACTCCACTGGGTCTAAAATACAAAACATCAGATCTTAGCAGTTGGGCTTGCAAACAAACCAATTTTGAAAAATAAATGTGGCTTACCCCCAAAAGAAGTCGAACATTCCAGTTGCTCAAAAGTACTTGTTTAAGGAAAGTAAGTTTTGGAATGAAGTGGAAGCAAGGCCTTGGACACGCAGCCTGGCCTAAACAGCACCACATTTTAGACTTTTCCTCCCCATTGCACATTCTTTATGGTGAAGAGGCCAGCGAGCCTGCAGGGTCCTTGCTGGAGAGCCCTCCAGGGCCTCGGGCTTCCCCTCCCCCACTGCTGAGGCCCTCAGCCAAGGGCCGGGCATCTGGGAGAACTTTGAAACTGTTCCTCATCCCCTTTGGCAGCGTGCGCCAAGCACCAAAACGCTCCAGCTAACACCAGTGCAATCATCGTTAACGTGAAACAGCTGCCTGAAGCCCGGTGGGGCCGGCATACTGCCCTCCAAGCTGTGAGACACAGGAGATCGGGCTGGCTATGCAGGGAGTGAGGGGATGCGGCTGGCTATGCAGGGAGAGAGTGTATTGGTTGATAGAGCCCAGCTGTTGTAGATAAGAAAACTGACTTGCTAAATCTCTTACCTACTTTGGAAAAAGTGTCTGAACTGTGTGGGGGTGGAAAGATGAAGAAAAAACATGATTTATGAACCCGTTTTTTAAGTGATTGTAGGAAAAAAAAAACACCCCCCAAAAACCTAAGGTTTTGTTAAACTATGTTGAGAATCAGCAAACTGGTAGGTTTTTTCCTTCCTTTTACCAGACACCTGGGTTGAATTTGCTTTCTGGCCACTGGGTCATCTCAGACACTAACCATTTGCATAAGGAACACGTGTGCTCTCACTCCCAGAGGAAGCTGTCCGCATAAACAAACATTACCCAGATATAAGTTTAACCTCTTTAATCTTCCCTCCTCTCTGGACAAGGACACAACCAGGCTTTCCAAAGTCCAGGAAAATCCCCGACCTAACCCCCCACACCTCCAGTTTAGCACAGCCTGGCAAGACTGCCCTTCTTTCCCCACGCAAGCAGTTTAGTTCCCCGGGCGTCCCAGAAAAAAAAAAAAATCTTCAGCTGCCACTGCAGACACGTGACCCACTTGATGACTCACAGGCAGGCCACGCCCCTTCAGGCCTCCCAGCCTGGCCTTGCCACCAGCCAACACTGGGATGCATCTTATTACCAAGAGAAACAGCTAACTAATGCCCTTGACAGTCCAAATAATTACTTTTTCAGCTGAAGAATTTACTATATAAAATATGGAGGGGCAGACTCTGCTAGCTCTCTAAATCCTAGCCCCCAACCCCTCTAAGACCTGGGCCAGGCCTGACAAAATGATGGGAAGCTAGATATTCCCATTAAAAAAAAAAAAAAAAAGCTACCTTACACATGAATACCTTTTTTTTCCCAAAACTTTTATTGGGGTAAAACTACAAAACATTTACAGTACAATGTTTACAGTCACAATCTGTAGTGAACTGATTCCCCAAAATATATTACAACTCAAGTTGACTTGTCTTGTTACATTCAAATACCTACTTCTGTCCAAGTAGTCCAGAGTACATACATACATAGTGCTCCACAACTGTACCTACGTACATACAAACTAAAGCTACTGCTCATTCACCTGCTGTCAGGAAAGCATTCCTGCCTTTCTACATGGGAAGAAAAATAGTACAAGTTTTGGAATTTTCTGTAATCAAACAAGGCATATTCATGTAATAACATACTATTACTTTAGCACTAAGAGGTGGCCTCTTCACTTTATCTATATAAAAAAAAGTGGTAAAAATCTTTTCCTTTTGTGCAGTTGAACCCATCCTACATTCAAATTCTCTCAAGCACTAATAGACAAAATACTTATTTGGTTGAGGAAGATTTAAGGCTAGTTCTGGCCCTTCCAAAGGCACTGTGAGACTACCCCCCATTATTGCTACATGTCTGTATACGCAGAATATGTCACAGTAGAGCTGGTGGAATAAGCAAACAAAAACATCTTTTGCTGGTTTATAAAGATGGAATGAGAAAAGCATGCCACATTTAAACCTGTCTGCAAAGTATGTGGTCACTTTTTCTTTATAGCTGGATGGGCTACAACCATTATACATTCTAAGAAAACTCTTAAACTACTTCCACAGCATGTAGATTTCTGTAAGGAAATCATTCAATCTTTCAAAATTTACGTAAACAAGTAAAGAAATTAATGAAATAAATATTACATACAATCTCTTAAATTAAGATTTTTTTTACTCATTTACAATAAAATAACCATGTGAAGTTACAAAAGTCATATATTACTGTGAAAAGAACATACACTCCACATTTTGCCGATTAATAATGGCAATCATAATTTAACATAATAAAAGAATATATATCTATTGCTTTCCATCATACCTGATAAATACAGTATGAACAAAATTTTCAATGTATACTTTTCACAAGATAATAAATAAGTTAAATAGTTTTTTCATATTGAGTTGTGGTGCAGTGGTGCGAATCAACTCAAAACAGCTAAAAATTCAGCAGTTATTCCCCAACAACTACAAACTAAGCTCTGCCCAGGGCTTCCAGAGGGAGCAGACAAAATGGTTCTAAATTAAACATCCACTAAGTAAGTGGTGGCAATGTAACCAGTAACCCAGTATGAAACTTTGGAATGCAAAGGTCTTTTTTCCAGGCACACATCACTTGGTTAAAATACAAACAAACAAATGAACCTACGAAGCCTACTATATCAAGGCATGTTCTTGGCAAAAATATTAAATTTTAAAAGCTTACAGGTTTAACAAGGTGGTGGCTTGGCTGGTTTGTTTACACTGGTCTGAGACAAACACAATAAGGAACTTCTTTCAAGAGTTCCCACATCTGGACTGTAACTAATGCTTTTCAAGTGAGGATATGGAATGGTGGTTGGTAGCTGCTGGTGCTGGGTTGATTTTTTCCCTAAAGTCCCAAACTCCTCTGAGACCTAAAAAAAAAAAAAGTTTAAGTGTTTGGTTTTTTTGTTCAATTCGCATCACAACTGCCCAAGTTGTGAATATTTTGTTCATCAATACAAAAAGTTCGTTGTTTTTTTTCTCAACAAGAATGAAACTTCGTAATAAAAATAATAATAGAAAACAAAACAAGAGGAAACCGAAAGGGGAGGGGTGGGGGCCCCTCCTGGCACACAAGTTCGAGTCCAAGTGCTCGGTCCAGCCTGCAGTCTGCATGTGGCCTTTGCCACCCCCCCCTCTTGTGTCCCCCTGCCCCTAGCTGGGGTGAGATGGCAGGGGGGGGCACCCTCCTACAACCCCAGAACCGGCCATCCCTTCCTCCTCACTGGCGCCCTCTTGCCTCAGTCGTCGGAGATGGAGAGGCGGCTGAAGATGGGCAGGCGGCGGCCGGGGTCCAGGCTGGGGGACTCGGAGCCACTGAGGCTGCCGGAGCTCAGGGAGCCGCTCAAGTAGCTGTCGCGGTCCGACAGCGAGTCAGGGGGGCTGGGGGGCGAGTCGAACACGGGCGA
>NW_005357115.1:4064677-4066293 GCF_000412655.1 Myotis brandtii
CTCGAGGCCCCCCGGGGGCTGGTGGTGGCTGGAGGGGAAGCCCGAGAAGCTGAGGCTGTGGTGCAGCTTGGGCCTCGGCTCCCGAGGGAAGCCCAGGTGCAGCGCGTCTCGCGCACTGAAGGTGCGCAAGTCCCCAGAGGTGCCCCCCGATGGCGCGGGCCTCCGCTCATCCGCGTTGTGGATGAAATGGCAGCGCGGCCCATAGGGGCAGAAGCCAATGGTGTGGAAGGTGCGGCACAGCTCCGTCTTGTACTTGGGGTGGCGGGTCAGGCTGCGCAGCTCGTGGAAGCCGTGTGCGAACTGGCACTTCTCGCCGTACTTGCACGTGCCACTCTCCTCGAAGGGCCGGCACAGCTCAGTTTTGTAGCGAGTAGAATTGATCTGGGAGCCGCCGCCCCCCTTCTGCTGCTGCTGCAGGTGCAGAAGGTGCTGGCTGCGTTCGCCGTTCTCGCTGAACGAGCGGTCCCGGAATTTGTTCTCCTTGTTGAGCAGGGCTGTGCCGCCGCCCCCCGACGGCTCCTTGAGGGTGCCGTAGGAGGCCGGGCTTCCCGCCACCCCGCTGCTGCAGCTGCTGCCGTTAGGCGCGCCCGGGAACTTGGGCGAGCAGCTGCCGGGGTTAGGCGCGGGGTGGGCGAGCGCGTGCAGGTTGCTGGCCGAGTGCCGTCGGAGGAAGCCCGGCGTAAAGCCCGAGCTGGGGGCGGCGGCCACGGGCGTTCCCACCGCCTTCTTGTCCAGCATGTTGTTCAGATTGAGGTTGGCCAGGGATTTCTCCGTCTGCCAAAAGGAGAGCGGGGAAGGGATCAAAAAGGGTCAAGGAGGAAAGAGTTGGGGCGAGTTGCAGAGTAACTGCCAGTCTTCTGGTTCTTTTTTTTTCTTTTCGCGGATTTCGACTCGGCCCCCACCCTCCACCCATACACGCGAAAAAGTTCGCGCTGGTAGGAGCCGGACTCCCACTTCAGGCCGTGCTGGGTTTCGACATGTGATCCTCAGCCCGTGGGCCGCTGGCTTGGGCGGCGCAAACTCAGTCCGGGAAGCCCCGGGTAGCGTGGCCGCGGTCGGCCGGGGAGAAACTAAACAGCTACAGCCGCTCCCTCCTGCCCTTCCTCCCTCCCTGCTCCTTCTCTCCCTGCCCATGAGGCACCAACCAGCACGACTACTACAAACTTCGGGATTTTTTTCCCCAACCCCCAAAAAGTCAAGGTGGGGAGGGGGCTCCCCAAAAGCCGAGGACAGAAGGCAAAGTCTGAAAACTCGAAGGGCTTCCTGCTTGCCCGCCTTCTTCTCTCCTTGCTCCCCCGCGTACCTTGCACAAGAAGTCGATATCGTAGAAGGCGGGCAGAAGTGTGGTCGACATGTTTCTGGATCCTGTAATGGTCCGAGTTGCAGGCTGGGAGGTCCGGCGGAACCTTCGGAGCGGCGCAGCCGGACTGGAGCCACGACGAATAACGGGAGAGGGGCGGGGGAGGGACCAAAAGTTGGCAGGGAGCGAGAAAGGAGGGAGAGGGAAGAAGCGTGGACTGGTTTGAGGGTGCCCAGGAGTGCGGCGTGGGGAAAAGGAGAGAAGCAAAGAGCGCTTCTCCGCGCCCCGGGGTGCCCAGCCCGCCCCCCCGCGCGGG
>NW_005357115.1:4066553-4066878 GCF_000412655.1 Myotis brandtii
CGGGAGCTCGGCCTAGATGGGTGCTGCTGCTGGGCGGTGGGGAGATGCGGCTTCCCTCCCCTGGGGCTGCACTGTTCAAAAGCCCCAGCACGTTGAACGTGGCTGGGGTTTTGCAGTCCTGGACGGGTCTTTCCCCGCCCGATCCTGCTAGGCGAAATTGCGTTGCTTTTATCTCGCACCCAGGGTTTAATACTGGGCGCGGGAATTGCAAAATGCAAAAATACTGCAACCGTCGGCGCGGCCCGGCTGGTTTGCCAAGGGTGCTGTGGCCCGGGGGCGCGTTGGGGTGCGGGCTCAGGGCCTAAGTCTGTCTGGTGGGTGGAGG
>NW_005357115.1:4067015-4082516 GCF_000412655.1 Myotis brandtii
CAGTCTTGCCGGGAGGAGCCTGGGCCGGTTTCTCCGCCCCGCTCCCCGCCCAGGCTGCAGTAAACAGGGCCTGAACGCCCGGGCAGGGCCGAGTGTCTGAGGACAAGGCGCTGGCTTTGCTAATCACATCACAAGACCTTGAGCCAGGGCCAAAGTCGCGGAGTGGCGCGGGGCGTCCCGGGCGGGGGAGTCTACTGTGGGGACGGGAGGAAAGGCAGGCAGAGCCGCGTAGGCATGGAGGCGACTTCCCGCCACCCTGTTTGTCTCCTGGTCAGTCCGGCCTTTCCCAGACCTCCCGGGGATTGGGGCGTAGCTGCCAGCCAAGCTCCCCGCCCGCCGAAGCCTTGGCCTGGCGCACCCTCCAAGCCCTCCCTGGCCACTGGGGGAGCCGCGCCCCAGGCTCTGGCTAAAGCTTCCCTCGGCCAGGCAGGGCTGGGCACCGAGGACTCGGATGATGGACTCGCCCCCATTTCCTCTCGCCAGCCCCACACCCCTAAAGCCTGTGCCGGGGAAATGTTCTGCCTCCGGGTACGGGGCAGACACCCCCTCTAGCGCCCAGTGAGGCTAAAGCCGCGGGCAGTCCCACTAGGGCAGATAAGAGTCTGTTGCAGGACACTTGCCACTTCCTACCTATAATTATGCTGCCAAAAAGCTGGAGCTGGGCCCATGATTTTGCACACCTGGCAGCCTAGGCTGCAACTGGGCTTAAGGTGGAAGTCAAGGAAGAAAGCTCCCGGACCCACGCCCCCTTCCCGAATTGATCTTATTTCGCATGTTTTCTGCCCTCATTTCCATTCGGTGCTCATTTCCTCTCTCAGCTAACCTGGAAGGGAATGATTCCTTAGAGTTCAGCTTGAATGCAGTACCCAGTGCTGCACTCCCTCTACACCTACCCAGGGAACTGGAGTCTGGGTAGGGCAAAAACTTTAGGATCAGAAACTTAGGGCTTGAAGTTCAGACCCTGCCCCTTCCAAGCCATGTGGTTTTAGGCAAGTCACATGATTTTTGTATACCAAGGACTCTTTGGTACTTGAGTTTTCTGGTGAAACTAAGAGAATTCCTGCTTTACTCATTTCTCACCTTTGTCAAGGTGCAAATGAGTTGTTAAAGGTGTTTAAAAGATAAGTAAAATCCATCCTATTATTAAAAGCAAATTTACATAACATAAAAAAACAGAGGAAGCCAGGCCCCTGGACTATGGCCAGATGGCTAGAGGTCCACAGAATCATGCATGCAGAAATAGGGGCACCAAATCTTAGACTCGAGGATAGTGCCCTCAGAACAGGTGACTGCTTCATTCTGTTTTACATATATATTAGAGGCCCGGTGCACGAAATTTGTGCATGGGTAGGGTCCCTAGGCCTGGCAGGCGATCAGGACTGATTGGGGCCTTCCAGCTGCCAACTGGGGTCTCCCTTCCTCAGCTGCCTGCCAGGGCCTTCCTTCATTCCATGCCGCCCCCTGGTGGTCAGCACACGTCATAGTGAGCGATTGAACTCCCGAGGGGACTCTTTGCATATTAGCATTTTATATATATATAGATAATCTTTATTGTTTAAAGTATTATATATGTCCCCCTATTGTCTTTGGGTGACTGTTTCATTCTTATGACTGACCCAGCCTTCCCTGGCCCCTAGAAAGAGCTGGCTTTGCTAATCACATCACAAAGTAGTACTGCGGCTGACACTCCTAGAACCCTGGCTGTTCTGTTTTGTTCTTGGTTGAAATGACCCCAAAGACAATAATTTGAGGGTGGCCCTGACAGTAGGGTATTCTACAGTTTCCCTGGGAATCAGGAAAGTGTAGGATAGCCTTTCCCTAGCCACTGCTATTGGAGATGAGCAACAGGATTTCAGATACAAAACCAGTGACACATCTGTCCCTCCTGTCCTTCCAGGCTGTCCACAACCAGCCAAGATCAAACCCTAGGGTAATTCTGCCTAGTCAACAGCTATGTAAACACCCACTTTGCAGGCTTGGTAGAAGGATTCTGTAGATAACATATAAACATGCTATAGTTCATGCTTTGGTACAGAGTCCCTGCTGGTGTAAAACATTTTTATTATTATGCAACTGCTTGTATTTCATTTTAAATGGAGAAAAAAAGGGAATGCTGGACTTTGCTGGGGCCAGTTTCATAATATTCTACCATGGTTATCAGCACATCATGCCAACAATTCCCTGACTTCTCACCAGCCAGGCCTTCTCAGAACAAAAGAAATATTAGGTTGGCAACCTCCCATCAAGTGTGCGTGAGTCACACAGATGCCTAACCAGGAAATTAATTTAGGATCACAAAAAAACACACACCACATTTTGAGCTGAATGGTGCAAAACCAGCAAAGGAATCTCCTATTCTCGTTAAGACAAAACTTTGGACACTAAGTCAACTTTTCTCCCTCCCTAAAGAGCCATTTCTTTATACTTCTAGTGTGGCTGTATTTTTAGTGTTAGGTGGTTTTCTTTCAGAGAGAGACAAATTATACCTGAAATAAAAGCCTTTCTGCAGTAGGAAATGACCATATCAAACTCTCTCTTCTCTAAACTGCCTCTTCAGACCCTCAAACATCAATAATATAATTCTAAGAGACTGCTCACCTGAAAAGTATTTTAAAATATTTACAGATCCTAAAAGCTGGGCCAGGTTTATATACGATTGCTGAAATGGCTTTTTCAGATAACTAGGATGAAAAATGAATGTGGATGAGGCTATGACCCATCCAAGCTACGAATTTCAAGATAACTGCCTGAGGGTTACACTTACTCTGAGATAACAAATTAAAAATGGCAAGTCAATGAAAAACAGGACCAGCAGCAAAATGTATGCAAGAGTGACACCTGCTGGGAGTCTGAGGAAGAAAACCCTTAGGCTTGCTAGATTCAATCACTGAAATGGATCAATGTATTTTCTGGCTCCTAAATAAGAAACCCTTTGTTATTGTCACTAAGAAAATGATAGTAAACAGTGTAGGCATCAAATACACCATTTATTCTGGCTCTCCTTTCCCCAGGTTCCTTCTAACAGCCAAGAGGCTATGCTTTCACTGGGCAGCTAAATCAGGTATCCTAGCATTAGCACAAACACCTTTTTCTGGGGTAGGAGCTCTCAATGGCTCTTTTAATAATTAGAATGGCATGTGTAGGTCACTCAGGACTCACACATGCAGGCAATAAAGAAAACCCCTATTTGTATGAAGTTGATCCTTAATACTCTCAGGATCCATCCAACATTTGGAACATATTTCTGCTTTAGCTAAAATGGAATAAAGTTTAGAATTCTGACCAAATGGGCCGTTTGCCAACGAATCCAGCTCCTACATCCAGCCAAAAAAAAAAAAAAAGGGGGGTGGGGTGGGAATCATGTGTCAAAACCAAATTCTAAGCAGTCAATTCACAGAAAATGCAGGCTGGCTATGGCTGGACATTAGAGGTCCTGGGGGGGATGAAAAAGACTAATTCAGGCCCACAGGTGGCCTGCACCTGGGAACAGAGCAAATATTCAACGAGGTAGCCTCACTTCCTACAGTAGCTGCAATAAACCAGGCTGCCTTGAATGAGTGAACTGATGAAAAACTCCTCTGTAGAAAGACTGGACTCACAGAAGTCAGGGAGGTATGAAAGGCAAAAAAAAAGTGAATTTATGTTCAACATATTTCCTGCAGGTTTAGTGGGGACTAATCCACCCTCACCCCACCCCGCCCCCCTCACCCTCCAGCAAGTCTTCTTTCTTCAACAAGCCATTTCTGTTCCTGGAAGAGTTAACTGATTTGCTTTTGCTGGAGAGTCAGCAGCACTGAGAACTAGGGTGTCTTCCCCTTCCTTTCCTTCCAAAAAGGCCAGCAGCCTCAGGCAAGCCAAGGTCCTTTCCTCCTGAATGCGCAGTCTTGTGAACTCCACTGTCTTCAGGAACGCAGCAGGTGGTGGCAGCTCTTTGAAGAGCTGGGAAAGGAGGTGGCACTGCTCTGACGCTGTCCTTTGAAGATGACAGAGCCTCTCAGGGCTCAGGGGATGCCAGCTGGACTTGGAGAGGAGATGGTAGAGGTTCTTGTAGAGGTATTTCACAAAGATCAGGGTCTCAGCCCAAAAGTTGATTTCTGCTTTTTCAAACAGGTAGTCTTCTTCCACCTAAATCAAATGAAAAGCCAAAAGTCAACCTTACAGGGGATGCTTGCAAACCCCAGTCCAGATCAGAGTCCTACCAGGTGCAGAAGAGGCGTGTCCCCTCCCCCACCGGAGAGAGGGCCCACTCTGGCCTGTCAACACCAGCTACACACACCACTTGCAGCCTTGAAGGTCACCTTCTATTTTCACTCGTCGTACTTCTCTACTGGAGAGGAATTTTTTCCTCCAGACTTAACATGACCTTTGATAAAGATGTGTTTGTGGTTCCAAGCCAAGATATTTTGGGGGCCTGGTGCTGAAAAGGGGACCTGGACATGGGGGTGGGCCCTAGACATAAAGGTGCATCTAGAAATCAGAGAGGAGGGAGGAAGGGAACTCTCAGCAGCAGAACAAAGAGCAAACTACCAAACACGAGACACTACCTAGTCTCCGAGTATGAAATTAAATTTTTATAATGTTGGGGATTTTCAAGGCCATTTTATCACAGACACTTTATCTTGTTTCTCAATTTCCCATCAACAAGCTGCTTTTGAACTCTCAGCCTGCTGGTGATGCCAAGAAGGCCATCTGAGTCAGATACTGTGGCTATGAAGTTGTGAAGATGCTTTTGCTGCTTGTCTTAGTCTTGGTTTTCCTGTATGTTGACTAGTCCCCCACCTGAAGGGGCTAATAGTTTTCTTCAATCAGCAAATACCCTGGAAGGACCCTGATTCTCTGGAAATGTTTCACCTTCAGACCTCACCACATGGAGCCTCTGGCTCCTCCATTGTTGACTAATACAATTCTTCATAATTCAACTCTCAACTTCCAAGGAGCCTCTTTTAAAAAAGTCCTCTCTCCCCATAGACCCGAACCCCAAAAGCCAGCACGAGAGCTGCCCCAGCAGCGCCCAGCAGGCTGCCATGGTCATCCGGAAAGTTTCTGAGCATTCAGAAGCACGTTTCAGCAGTCGTGTTAGGCCGAGTTAGCCTGTAAGTGCTGTATCCTGTGGGTTTAGGACACTCCCTCCTCACCTCCACTTCCCCAAGACCCCAGGACTACCTGATGCTCGCTCTCCACACAGACCATGAGGTCATCGCCCTCTCCCAACAGCCATCCCAGCAGGACTGGGAGTGCAGGAGCTAGCTGGTTCCACTGCTGGAGCAGGTCACACAGCACAACCAGGGCCATATCCAGCGAGATGGAGGCATCCACCTGGCAGAAGGCAAATTCTGTGGAAATGAGAGAGGTGAGAAATGAGTGTGCTGCTCAGGGCCAACCCCGGGAGGCTCTGTGGGATTCTGGGGACATGAAGGGCCTCAGGTAACAACACCAATGCCACCAGCCTGGCAGGGAGGCTGGTGGGATAGGCTCACTAAAGATTGTTAACCCACTTCTGGGTCCTGCCGTCTACACAGCTCGTCTCTCAGTGTGGATAGGAGCAAGCACACCTGTAGGACTAGACGTTTAGCTCCCCTTAGCCTGCCTAGTGTAATTGGAAGGTTATCAGGAAAGCTTCCCACCCAGTGTCTCCTCTGCAGGCCTGCCACATGCCCAAATTCCATTGGGTTGCTCCTTTCTCCAGCAGCAAATCCCGCTGGGTACATACACAGAGAACCTCTAACATCTTAGAGCAGGGAATCAGAGAACTTGTTCTTAAAAGGCCAGTGTGTGTGTGTGTGTGTATAAAATATCTCACCCAAGGATATTTTTCCAACTGATTTTTTTTTTTTTTTTAGAGAGAGAGAAATGTCGATATGAGAGAAATTCATTGATTCGTTGCTTCCTGCATGAGCCCCAACCAGGGCCCGGGCTGGGGAGGAGCCTGCAACCAAGGTATGTGCCCTTGACCAGAATCGAACCAGGGACCCTTCCGTCCCTAGGCTGTCGCTCTATCCACTGAGCCAAACCAGCTAGGGCCAGACAGTAAATATTTCAGACTGTCACAACTACTCAACTTTGCTGAAAGTAGCCATAGACAATATGTAAACAAATGGTTGTGGCTGTGTTCCAATAAAACTTTATGTCCCAATAAAATTTGAATTTCATGTAATGTTCATGTCACAAAATATTCTTCTTTTGATTTCCCCCCAACCATCTAAAAATGCAAAAACTATTGTGTTACAGTTCACAAGCTGTACAACAGCAGGCGGTGGGCTGGGATTAGCTCAGATTTTGCTGCCCGGTCTCATAGTGACTTCGTCTTTCAGACACTTGTCTTCCTTGCTGGCTGGGTAAAGGCTGGTGAAAGAGGAAGTGGGTGCCTTGGGGAAACCATTGCTTACTTCACCATCTTGCCTGAGGCTCCTAAATATGGGTTTGAAGGGAGGCTCAGGGTGTTGACACTTCCGCAAACAACCTCGCCCCTTCTACCCCCAACCTGGAGGAGGTCTGAAGCATGGGACTGGAACCCCACCACCCAATGAACCTCTGTAGATCCATCCATGCTCCGGTGCATGTCTTTCAATAACACACTTTTGTTGAGACTTTGTCTTTCCCAAATCCACATTTCCAGCTCCAACTCACAGACCATTTGGCCTCACATTTCCAATTCCAGTCCACAGCTCATTTGGCTCAGCACACAGGGCTAGAAGGCTCAGCGTCTGGAATGGAAGGCCGAGTTCCCCATGGTGTGGGACCAGCCTGAGGCCTATTATGAGAGCCTATCATGTGCTGGGTCCTAAGTACTGTCTCTCCAGTCCTTCAACATCCTATGGGTTGGGTATGACCATACTTCACAGGTGAGGAATCCAGGGCTCAGACAGGTTAACACACTGTGACTGTGTATAGTTACAGAGCTTTACCAGTAAGTGGCTATAAAAAAAAATGAAATGGACAAGTTTCATGGTGTATGCAGAGCATGGATTTGGAGATTAGCACAACATTCCAGAGATCTCACTGTCTCTATGGTGAGATAAGCAGGGCCAGGATTACTTAGAGCATTCGGAGCAGAACCCTGACTCAGGAAGCAGCCAAGGGACTGATGTTACCACCTTCAGAGCCTCGAATCAACCCCCAGGACACCTTTCCCTTAGTGCCCCTGCTCCCCAGACAGCTGGCTCTGCAGCCCGGAACCAGGAGTTAAACTGGGAAACAGAAATAGAGGTGTGTAAGAAGGTGCATTCTGGCTGTAAGTCTGAGCCAGGTGTTGGCCCAGCCTTCACCTATAATACAATCCCTGTTTTTAGCTCTACCTGTAGTTCTCACCTGGTTTAGAACCTGTTTGGGGAGGAGGTAGAATTAATTGGCATCTTTCAAACCTCAGAATTAAACAGACACATGAAGAGCAGTACCAGGTTAAACACAGAGCAGCTGGGCCCTGGTGGGGCTGAGGGGACTGGACGCCACCATCTTGTGGCTGTGGGTGCCGCCATCTTTGAGGGCATGGTAGTCAATTTGCATATTCCCTCCTTATTGGCTGTGGGCACCACCATCTTTGAGGGCATGGCAGTCAATTCACATATTCCCTCCATATTGGCTGTGGGTGCCACCATCTTTGAGGGCATGGTAGTCAATTTGCATATTCCCTCCTTATTGGCTGTGGGCGCCGCCATCTTTGAGGGTGTGACAATTAATTAGCATATTTCCTCCTTATTGGCTGTGGGTGCTGCCATCTTTGCAACGATGTGAGGGTCAATTAGCATATTCCCTCTTTATTAGATAGGATAACAAACACTTTCCTTCTATTGAACCCTAATTGCTCCCACCACCATGAGGGAAGTATCCCTATTGAACAAATGAGGAAGCTATGCACATAACGGTTCGGTAAACAGGTCCAGGCCACACAGTAATGGTGGCACTGGGCCAAGGTGACCTGGGTGCACAGGCTGCCCCTAACCTGCAGGGAGGCAATGGAGAAACACTCCCTGCACCCTATAGAGATGAAGTCAGACTTGGTTTTATCACTTTTAGTCATTTAAAAAGCTCCCAGCTGAGGGCTATGTTTTGAGGTGGGGGAAAGGTAAAAGTTATAAGTCCTAGGTATTGTGGCACCAGCAGCAGGTCAGCTTATCTTGAAAGCTTTCTAGAAGATCTGCCCTCTGACTCCTTTTTTATTGTCTCCTTAAGGCAAGGGCTGAAAGCCCCACAGGGGAGACAACACTTTCACGTACCAGCAAAATCAGTGCCTGCAGCTCAGGCAACCCTGCTATTAGGTCCATCAAGGACACGTGCAGCTGACCAGAGATGCCACAAGGAAGGCCAGACAGCCACACCTTCCAGGACAGAGATCCTCCCTCCTGCACCATTTGGCCATGAATCATGCTTAGGCAGTGGCAGGAGAGTGATAGGAGTAACAGAGGTACAAGAGGAGAACTGGTGCATTGGCTGAAAGTGGATTCAGATGGAATTATAACCAGCCAAACACCAACCTTGCAAGATGAGGAGGAAAGGGGAAGGAAAGCTGGGAAGGGGGTGGGAAGATGATTAGTTGGATTTAAGTCTCCTGTTCAAGGGGCCAGATTCATCCCATCACATTCCCTCTTTTACTACCTTGTCCTGGACTAAGCTCAGCCAGAACAGTCCAGATCCCCTTCACAAGGAGGTTGAAGAGTAAGGAGAGAAATTTTTCAACCAACTATGAAGGCCAGCTGGGCTTTCCTAGGCTCGCTGGTCCATCAAGGAAATAAGAAAGCAAGTGACTAAGCAATAAGTGTGTCTGAAGAACCTGTTGTGTGTCCAGAACAGCCAAACAATTTAGAAAAATGTAACAAAACTAGAAGATTCACAATTCCAGATTTCAAAACTTACAAAGCTGCAATTATCAAGACAGTGTGGTAGTGGCATAAGGATAGACATACAGATCAATGGAATAGAACTGAGTGCCTAGAATTAGACCCTCACACTTATGGTCAATCAATTTTTGACAAGGGTGCCAAAAACCATTAATTGGGGAGAAAGAATAGTCCTTTCAACCAGTGAGCTGAGACAACTGGATATCCACATGCAAAAGAATGAAATTGGACCCCTACCTCACAACATATAAAAAAATTAACTCAAAGTGTATCAAAGATTGAAATTTAAGAGCGAAAACTATTAAACTCATAGAAGAAAACATAGGAGTAAAGCTTTGTGATCTTGTATTAGGCAATGGTTTCTTAAATATGACAGTAAAAGTACAAGCAACAAAAGAAAAGTTAGACTTTATAAAAACTGAAAACTTTTGTGTTTCAATGAATATCATTAAGAAAGTGAAAAGATAACTCATAGACTTGGAGAAAATATTTGCAAATCCTATATGTGACAAGGGTCTTGGATCTAGACTATACAAAGAATTCTTAAAACCCAATAATAAAAAGAAAAATAACCCAACTAAAACATGTGCAAGAGATCTTAATCGATGTTTCTCCAGAGAAGATATACAAATGACCGATAAGCACATGAAAAGATGCTTAGCATCATTAACCATCAGGAAAATGCAAATCAAAACTACTGGGATAACTATAATAAAAAAGACAGGTAATAAGTTTTGGTGAAGATGTGAAGAAACTGGAACTCTCATGCAGTGCTGGTAGAAATGTAAAATGGTGCACCCATTTTGGAAAGTCTCAAAGTTTCTCCCACTTTTAGGGATACAACTCAGAGAAATAAAAAACATGGTCCAAAGAAAAACTTGTACATGAATGTTCAGAGCAGCATTGTTAATTGGAAATGACCAAAATATCCACCAACCAATGAATGGATAAGTAAGATGTGTTACAGCCATACAATGGAATATTATTCAGCCATAAAGGAATGAAGTACTTGTAAGTGCTATAACCAGATGAGTCTTGAAAACATTATGCTAAGTGAAAGAAGTCAGATTCAAACAAACACATATTGTACAATTCCACTTATATGAAATGTCCAGAATAGGCAAATCATAGAGACAAAAAAACAGGTTAGTGGTTGCCAGGGGTTGGAGAATGGGGAAAATGAGGACTGTCTACTGATAGATACAGTGTTTCATTTTGGATTAATGAACATGTCCTGGAATTAGATAGTGGTGAAGGTTGCACAACCTTATGAATATATGACAATTTGTACATATGTACACTTGAATATGGTCTATTTTATGGCATGTGAATTACATCTGGGCTGGGGCATGGAGAGTATGGAAAGCTGAAAAAATGGCCTCCTAAAAGATATCCATGTCAGGTCCCTGGGACCTATGAGATTACCTTACTTGGAAAAGAGGTCTTTGCAGGTGTGATTAAGTTGATGACAGTGAGATGAGGAGATAATCTTGTGTGATCTGGGTGGACCCTAAATGCCATCACAAATGCTCTATTAAGAGAGAGACAGAGCAAGGTTTGACACCAGACACACAGAGAAGGCGATGTGAAGACAAGGACAGAGGCTGGAGTGACAAAAGCAAAGAAATGCTGACAGCCTCCAGGAGCTGGAAGAGGCGGGACTGGATTGTTCCCCAGAGCCTCCAGAGGGAGAGTGGCCCTGCTGACACCTTAATTTCCGACTTCTGTCCCCCACCCCCCACCAGCTGTGAGACAATACACTGCTGTTATTTTAAACCATCAAGTTTGTGGCAGTTTGTTACAGCAGCCACAGGAAACTAATACAGGGGGAATGAAGGGTAAATACTAAAGGGTGTGCTGTTTCTTTTCAGAGTGATGAGAATGTCCTAAAATTGTGTTGATGGTTGCATAACTCTCTGAATATGCTAACCATTGAATTGTACTCTTTAAATGGGTGACTTATATGGTATGCATATGGTATATCTCAGTAAAGCTGTTATCTATAATAATAAAAGCATAATATGCTAATTAGACTGGACGACCTTCCAGACGACCTTCCGGATTAAGCCGAGGTGCTGTGGGGCCAAGGCAGAGGCAGCGGCCGCGGCTGTAGGGTCTGAGCCCCTTGCACGAATTTCGTGCATCAGGCCTCTAGTAATAAAATAAAAATAAAACCCCACTCTGTGCCCAAGTTCCTTCCAGTTGCTGGGAGGAAGCCTGACCACAGTGCCTGCCTTGAAAGAGCTCACAGTCTACCTGAATCTAGACACACACACACACACACACACACACACACACACACACACACACACTCTCCCCCTAACTGATTTAGAAAAATGAATGTAGACAACATGAATGAAAACAAATAAGCAACTTAATAAGAGTAAAAAGTATGCACTTTTTAAAAAAAAGAATTGGGTAGCTTTCTTCTTTTTCAATTCTCTGACATGTTTTTAAAAATCGATTTGAGAGAGAGAGAGAGACAGAGACATCAATTTGTTGTTCCACATATTCATGCATTGATTGGTTGATTCTTGCATGTGCCCTGACTGGGGATCGAACCCACAACCTTAGTGTATTGGGACGACGCTCTAACCAACTGAGCTACCCAGCTAGGGCAAAGTGTGCACTTCTTATTCAGTAGGGTCACACTTCACCAAAAAGGGGTTGATAAATTAAATTAAATTTAGCTGGTTAAATTAAAGCTCAAAGTTTATAAAAATACTTGCATTTTGTTCACTTCCAACCACACCAAAGATTAAGAAATGGATTCAAACAAATATTACCCTCAGGCAACAAGGCCTGTGAAAAAGACCTGGTTCTCCCAGGGGCTTTCGGCTCGGGGAGGTGGGGAGTGGCACCCACCAGCTGCTGAAAGTTTCAGGGTACTGCTGTGACACCCAGTTTTGTGTGCAACTCACCGTCCTGCTGCTTATGGCTCCCTCCCAAGCTCAGCGGGACGGGACGGAGTGAGGTGCCCGTGGGCTTCACCCTGGCTGCTCCAGCATAACAAAGGCCTGTCCCTGGGGCGCTGGGATGTGAAGGGGCAACAGGGTGAGGAATGAGCTGAGTCCAGAGCACAGATGTTTTGAACAACAGTGTCTGGGCCACACTTGGCATTCCCTCTATTTAGCAGGGATTCCTTTGACCTGAACTGTGTTAGGCCTCTCCTGTGTAAGGTACAGGGTCAGCCCCTCCCTCCAAGTGAGCCCTGCCCTCTCCAGCACCTCCCCTGCACTCTGCCTGCTCCTCGGTGGTTCCACTGGCCTCCATGTGTTTATCACCTGCACCTCTTCCTGTAAGGTAAGTGCCTTGTGCTTTTTTCCTCTTTACAGGGTCACTTACCCCAAAACACTCCTCCTGGAAGGGGCAATGTAACCCTCTCTCCCCATCTCCCTGCCCTGCCAAGTGAGCTGTGAAGGCAGGCAAAAGAGCCTTTGACGGAGGTGGGGTACAATGAGGATGCCTACACACAGGGAACATCCTGTGGTGGGGGCGCCTGGGCAACGTGACACCCCTTTTCCATCAGCCTCCTCTCCCCTGCCTAGGCAGAGTTTATTCAATGGGTCTGCAGACACATTCCACATTCCTCAGCGATGAGCTCGGATCCTGCAATTTCTCTTTCCCTTTCTTTGAAGTCACTCCAGTTTTCTTTAGCTTATTTCACTACTGGAACTTCTTTCTCTTTCTCACAGGGGACTCTCAGCCTGAGCTTAAAGACTGACTAGCTCCTTTTGAGTTCTTCCTGAAGCTTCTCTGGCCCTTACTCCTCCTGGCCCCCCACTCCCAAACTCACACCTTTTAGCTTATTCAGGGCTTGGGGTGGGAGAGAGGAAGAAACCAAATGACTGATTCATTTCAGCAGAGCTGTCATGGCCGCAAGGCGCTAAGCTCCCTGAGGATGCGACCAGTCCAGGGACGGGACACAGAACAGAGCCTCAATGGGGGCTGCCCAGCTCCCCCAACACACTGGTGGGCTATAGAAGGTCATGGTGCATATGGTCCTGAAGTGTAACTGAACACTAGACATTTGAAATCATACAAGTCCAGGAAGAT
Organism: Myotis brandtii; assembly: GCF_000412655.1. Lineage (NCBI taxonomy): Eukaryota > Metazoa > Chordata > Mammalia > Chiroptera > Vespertilionidae > Myotis > Myotis brandtii. The sequence continues at coordinate 4,079,906 of NW_005357115.1, forward strand.
CACTTTTCTCTCCTGAGGGCTTTCCCTACTACCATGCCCCAGCCTTACCCAGAATCCAGAGAGCTCCCCTCCTCACTCCCAGGCCTCTACAGCTCCGAACAGAACAAAACCGTCCATGGTATATAACCAGCAAATCAAGGTCTAAATGACTCCTCAACACACAAAGTGATTTGAAGATGCATAAACAGTGCTCAAAATGTTCAGTGCCCGTAATTTCAAAGTTTCTGGGAAGTTTATATCTTGAAACAAAGTTCACTCCCGGGTTTCTCCAGGCCTTTCCTATCTGTCCCTGTGACCAGCATTCTCTAGCAGCCTCCCTGGAACTCATGTCCACCTTCGGAAGGCATCAGACACCACCTATTGCCCCAGCTGGGCCGATGGAAGAGGCGTGGCTAAGGCTGGAGAAGCCTGGGGTGAGGGGAGGGACGGGACAGTCCACAGGAAACCTCTCTTCAAAAACAGGCCAGGGAAGAGAGAACAATTCAGAGAAAACAGGGCAGTGAGGCTCTGGGTTCTTGGGCAACTAGAAGGGAGAGAAGAGCCCTGCTGCAGGATGGATTTACCTGGTAAAGGAGCTGTAGGAAGAGCATCTTGGGGTTAAGGATCCTGTACCAGAGGGTGGGAGGAGGGATTAGGAGGAAGAGGAACTCTGAAAAGGAGCAGGTTGTTTTTGACCTTGAGGATGTTTTGATCTTGCCATGAATGTTACTGGTAAAAACAGTCAACATAAAAGTAAGCTGACAATGGCTAAATAACACAGAATAACATTCACAGTAACTGACCAAAGTCGTCATTTTGTTAGTAACACTAAAAACTGCAAATAACGATTACAGCAGCAACACAGGGGGATGTGCACACATTAAAACTGACCGTCTAAAACTGGGGATGGTAAAACTCTTACTGATTAAAATCTTTGACCAAAAATCAACTCTTCATTGTTAAATTTACACCTATTTACTTAAGAAAATAAGGGAGCCCCAGCCTGGTGGCTTAGCTGGTTGGAGTGTCCTCCCATACACCAAAAAGATTGTGGGTTCGATTCCCAATTAGTGTATATACCTAGGTTGCAGGTTCGATTCCTAGTCAGGGCATGTATAGGAGGCAATCGAGCGATATTCTCTCTCTCTCTCTCTCTCCTTAATAAACATATCCTCAGGTGAGAATTAAAAAAAACAAAAACAAGAAATAAAAAAAGGCAAAAATCCTTATTAAAAAAGAAAATAAGGGAGAACATTCAAAATGGTTTAATTGATCTACATAGAAAATAGATTAAGGAATTAAATTGGTTTGATGGAGCCCTAACCGGTTTGGCTCAGTGGACAGAGCATCAGCCTGCGGACGCAAGGGTCCCAGGTTCGATTCCAGTCAAGGGCATGTACCTTGGTTGCGAGCACATCCCCAGTGGGGGGGTGTGCAGGAGGCAGCTGATCAATGTTTCTCTCTCATCGATGTTTCTAACTCTCTATTCCTCTCTGTAAAAAATCAATAAAATTAAAAAAAAAAGAAATAAATTGGTTTGATGGAGTTACACAGGAAAATGTTTCTTTTTGTGTGTGGTTTTTTTTGGTTGTTGTTGGTTTTTTTTTGGTTTTTTTTTTATTTTATTAATCTTCACCCGAGAGTATTTTTCCATTGATTTTTAAGAGAGTGTAAGCGAGGTGGAGAGACAGAGACAGAGAGAGAGAGAGAGAGAGACATTGATTGGTTGCCTCCTGCACGCGCCCCAAAAAGGGCTGGGGATCGAGCCCGCAACCGAGGTACATGCTCTTGACCAAAATCGAACCCGGAACTCTTCAGTCCTCAGGCCGATGCTTTATCCACTGAGCCAAACCGGCTAGGGCAGGAAAACATTTCTTGATGAAAATTAATCAAAGTTGGTATAATTCAGATTAAAAATTTATATTTAAAGTTACATAGCATTTCTGAATTTGGTCCTCACTCAAGAAGTAGTGGTTGGCCTGCTTCCACAACCTTCCTGTCCCTAAACTCGGGGCCTCTCTCACCTCTTGTCTGACTCTGGTCATGTGCGCACTGCTCTGAGCTCCTTGGGTCTCTCCGAAGCTCTCTCCTCTGCTATTCCTGCCCTTTCTTCTCAGTGGCATTTGTCTTGCCCTCACCTCTGTACCCACAGTTAGCTGTTCTGCCTTTCCATCCCCACTCACTCCCAGGTTTGCCCAGTCTTCATTTGAGAACAATGGTAACCTTCTAACCAGCCTCCTTGCTTCCTGTCTCGTCATCCTCTCCAAGCCATTCTCTACCCTGTGGTCAGGGTGATCTTTCTAAAGCCTCCTTAAAAGCCTTCAGTGGCTCCTCAACGCCTGAATGTTCTAAGTCTTCAGCATGAAAGGCTCTTTCTGCCTGGCTCCCTACGCCATTGTTATAGGAATAGGTAAGACCACAACTCTCTTGCATCATTTCTCCATCACTAGAGCACTGGCCATACCAGCCACATGTTTCAGGTTCACACCTTCCTTCATTCTGGGCAATTGAGTTTCTTTCTCACTAAATTCTTCCCCTGCTTTACAACAATATTTTCTAGGGGCCTCACCTCTTCTCAGTACCTCACCTCTTCTCCACCCCCCACCCCCCCCTCCCACCCCCAACCCCACCC
>NW_005357115.1:4082526-4087943 GCF_000412655.1 Myotis brandtii
CCAGACTGTCTTTCTTCTGATTACCAGCATCTCTTTGGAGGCCTTATTCACTTCCACAGACACTCCTGGTTCCTCAACTTCATTCCTTTGGTTTCTTTCCAGATCGAGTAGAATGAGTTCAAAGTGTCGTAGAGAGTGGGGATAGGGTGGTATAGGCCTACTATTCTTTGCCAGAGCAGACCTAGGAGAATATCCATCAAGAAAAGACCTCTAGTTCAGTGGTTCTCAACCTGTGGGTTGCGACCCCTTTGGGGGCCGAACAACCCTTTCACAGGGGTTGCCTAAGACCATCGGAAAACACATATATAATTACATATTGTTTACAGTAGCAAAATTACAGTTATGAAGTAGCAACGAAAATAATTTTATGGTTGGGGGTCACCACAACATGAGGAACTGTATTAAAGGGTTGCGGCATTAGGAAGGTTGAGAACCACTGCTCTAGTTCCTCAAAAAGTTAAACAGAGAATTATGTACCATATAACCAGCAGTTCCACTCCTAGGTATATACTCAGAAATGAAACCAGGTACTCAAATGATAGCTTGTACATGAATGTTCATAGCAGCACTATTCACAATACCCAAAAGGTAGAAACAACTCAAATGTCTATCCATGGGTGAGTACATAAACAAAATATGACATATCCAAAGAATAGAATTACTCAGGCATAAAGAGAAACAAAGCACTGATACATGCTACAACATGGATGAACCATATAAACCTTATACCTTGTAGAAAAGCCAGGCAAAACAAGTCATATATTATATGCTTCACTTACATGAAATACCCAGAACAGGAAAATTCTTGGAGACTGAAAGCAGACTGGTGGTTGCCAGGGGCTAGGAGGGGTGGGAGGATAGGGAGTGACTGCTTAATGGACATGGGGAGTGCGAGGGGGAGAGGGTGTGTGGGGGGGGGAAGGATAGTGAAAATGCTCTTAAACTAGATAGTGATGGTTGAATAATATTATGAATATACTAAGTGCTATCTAATTGTATACTTTATTTTTTAAAATATATTTTTATTGATTTCAGAGAGGAAGGGAGAGTGAGAGAAACACCAATGATGAGAGAGAATCATTGATCAGCTGCCTCCTGCATGCTCCCTAACTGGGAATCCAGCCCCCAACCTGGGCATGTGCCCTGACCGGGAATCAAACTGTGACCTCCTGGTTCATAGGTTGATGCTCAACCACTGAGCCACACTGGCCGGCTGAACTGTATACTTTAAAATGGTTAGTTTTAGGTTATGTGACTTCTACCTCAAAAAATAAAAATACAGAAAAGAAAGGACCTCTTTGGGGTGGAGTCAAAAAGTGTGCCAAGAACAGAGGCTGATGGGTAATTCAATTCTGTGTCCCTGAGGCTTTAAAGAAAGGGGGGTGGGTAAGAAGTGCCTCTTCACTAAGTATGGTTCCCCAGGACACATCTTCCAAAGACTAAGCTTGAGCAGGGGTGTGAGGGGTGAAGAGATGAAGGTGTACAAGAGGCTGGGCTCACACAAGGACAAGAAGTTTAGGACTTGGAGGACTAGAAAGGTTACAAGCTTTAGGAGGGCAGACCTAACAGCCACTGGGGAGGGAGCCCTTGCTTTCCTGCACCTCATCACATTCAGTAATAAAACAAGACATTTTACATCTAAAAGCACCTGCAAGGTAAGACTCATATGTAAGTGGATCCCGTGAAGAGTTTTATGCAAAGAGTGGAGATCAGATCACAACGCTGCAAGGAGAAATCTCTTTACCCAAATTACACAGACTCACTCATCTGGTTTCCATTTCATTGCCTGAGTCTGTTTTATAGTTGTGCTTTTTCATGAAAGCTTTTAAGGGAGGCTATTCCCTGACGTCATGCAAAAAGCATGTCCGAATACAATTACATTACAGAGCAGCGCTTTTGGAAGAGAACACAGCCACGAAGCTTGCTGGTGTCCTGTTTCCTTCCCTTTAAAGCCATTCGCCTGCTTTCTAAAAGCAGAAGCCCCCAACCCAGCTCTCCCGGTCCCTCTATCTGGGAAATGCATGCAGCCTGTCCCCCCGAGAGCGGAGATGTGGGCGGGCTGTCAGGGAGTGGTGTCCAGCTAGGGCATGCTCAGCACCAGCGCACAGTCCTGAGCCAGCTTGTCTAATGCTGCACACCTACAATCAAGGTGAGGGAGCAGAGCCTCCTTCTATTGGCTTTCTCAGAAATCGACTCCAAAACCTCCTTTCCACTTCCTCCTCCACCCTCATGCCTTATTCAGACTTGCCTCCAGGCTCGGGGAATGGTTTTTCTTAAAAGCTATTATGAAAAACAGCTCTTTTCAATAGAAATCTGTTCTATTGTGAGCAAATTCCCCATATTTTTTATTTTTCCCATTTCTTTCTCCTCCTGGCAGAAGCTGCCATACTCCTAAATTTCCAGTAGAGGCTGTTCTTTCTCTCCCTCAGTCTGACTTGGGTGTCCTGCCATTTCTAGACAACCCTTTCCCCCTTTTCACTCAATAATATCCCTTCTTTTGAAGTCCATACTAACCACCCTCCTGTTCCTTTTAACCTTAGCTAGAGACTTGGCCTTTCTCATTGACACAGACTTCCTGCCATCCCACAGGTGACTTCAATATCCATGAAGATGTCCCTTCCAGTATTTGGCTTGACCATTCTTCAACCTCTGCAATTCCAATACTCTCCATCTCCAATTCCACTCTACTCCCAATAACCATGATGGCAGCTGAGAATCTGTCATTACTTAGAATGATTTCAACTTCAAGATCTCAAATTCTAAGCTTTTTCATCACTTTTAAATGAACATCATCATTGCTAACATTTATTGAGCACTTACTATGTGCAAGCACTATCATAAGTTCTTAATATATACTAATTACTTATGCATTATTAGAATGAAATTTTAAGGTTCTATGCACCTCATGTTATAAACAAGATAAGCAGAGACACAGGTTAGGATATGGGATTTAAACCACATAGTCTATACACTATGGCTCTTATATCATATGACCCCTCTAATATCCTTAATGCAACATTTAAAAAATGTTTTTATTGATTTTTAGAAAGGAAAAAATAGAAACATCGATCAGCTACCTCCTGTACATATGTAAGCCGGGATCAAACCCATAACCTGGGTAGGTGCCCCCCTAACTGGAATCATACTGGTGACTTCTTGGTGCATGGGACTGAAGCACATGGCTTAGGCCCTAATACAACTTTTTAACTTCCTATTTCTTCCACTGAAACTATCGAGTCACCCTAATCCTGACTACATCCTTGATCCTGACCCTTCTCATGGCCATTGCTTCTCTCTCTCTCTCTCTCTCTCTTTCTCCATATCCCCGGGTCTGTGATGCTCTTCCTAGCCCCCCCCTCCCCCCCAATCCTTTGGTCAACTTGACCTGCTACCAGGCTCAGCAGTATTCCACAACCACCTCTCCCCAAACCTACTGTTCCCCTTTCAGCTACAGATTCTAGTTGAAGAGAGGCAGTATGCGGATTAGGGTCTCTATAAATTCATGCTATTTAATCTCAGCTGGCCTCTCACTGTCCCCTGGCAATTTTCCCATTCATCTTTTGGTCACTCCTAACTGAACCTCTATATAAACTGTTCCAGCTTTCTTCCTGTCCATATATCCTACTCCCTAACCACTCATTCTTACAGATAATCTTGTCGGGACATTCTACATGGGACATTCAATATAAACTCAATCTTCTGTCCTCCCCACCTTCAGAATTTCTCTAATGATTCTTTTAAAGCATTAGCTTGAAGGCAGAGCAGGGTCTAGGAAATGTGGTTTTAGGACAAAGTAGCAAAGTCAATATTTACAAGAGAGATAGCCCTGCAGAGGGAGGAGAGCTTAAAGACACATGGGAGAAAAGGGCCTCGTGGGGGATAAAGTTCATGGAAATGGCATAAGGTGCTGCCTGAAGAATGTGGGGAGGTGAAGGAGCATTTTTTTTGGCTGAGTTTGAAGGGGGGTGATGAGAAGACAGATGAGGTTACAGAGTAATCTCTACACTCGGGCCCTTTATTTGCCTATCTCCTCCTTACTTCTAAACTCTTTGAAGTTGGCTTCTCACTTCCCACTACTCAACTCTTTCTCAACTCTCTTATGACATTTACTCAATCCTTATCCTCTTTGACCTGACCTTTTGACAGTGTTTGGCATGGTTGACCAACCCTGTCCTCTTGATAGTTTTTCCTTATTTGAGTTTCATGACAATGGAGCCTCTTGGTTTTCTTGATGGGTCTTTGTTACTGCCTTTGCTAGCTTCCCTCCCAAACTACCACAATGGCCTCCTAAGAATGCTCTCTACCTTTAATTTCATTCTTTTCCTAATCCATCCATTTATCTCTCTCATTCAATATATATTTATTGAGCCCCTGGCATGTGCCAAGCATATGGCGGCTATTAAACTGCGACAGAATTAATCTTAATGCATAGCTCTGATCACGTTACTTATTTGTTCAAAAAGCTTTACTGCTTCTCTGGTGCAAATGGTATCCAGATTCTTTGGCCCGGAACTCCAGATTTTAGTGACATCTGTTGTTTTTGTGGCCTAACTTCCATTCACCTTATTTGGATAGCAGTCCCCCCATCTCACCCTGGAGAGCCAGCCCCTCCACACATTTTGGTCCATGTGGTTTGAGTGGGCCTAACCCTGTCCCCCGCTCTGGGCATGGACACCTGACCCAGGTCTAAGCCAATCAGGGCATGAAGTCCCCCACCTCAGAGATAAGTTCTGGGATGGGCCTGGAACCCAACCAGAGCCATTGAAAAGCAATGAGATTGTAGCGACACAGATATAGCTGGAACCGCTATAGCCATCTTCCAACTCCAAAGGAAAGGAGAGCCTATCTGAAAACAGAACCACCGAAGAGCCAGGGGGAGAAAGGGCAAGAAATTAGGACCTGGGGACTGTTTGAGGCCTTGATGACGCCACGTCTGGAGCCAGCTCTCGCCCCAAGGTTCTCACTTATATGACCCAAGATGCCCCTCTGTGCTGAAGTGGCTTGGCTTGGACTTTCCATCTTTTGCATGTGACAGAGTCCTGCTTGATCCCAAGGTCCTCTCCTGCATCCCAGCTTCATCCCACCCACCTTACTCAGGCACTTGAGGCTTGTACCTTACTGACTCACACCTTTCCTGAACAGGCCTCACCCTTGGCCCCCTGTCTTTCTGGAGTGCTCCCCATCTTCCCTCACTGAAATTATACCCCTTCTTTAAGGTTCAGTTCTGATGAACTTTCCTCCTAGCAGCCATTCTTCTCCAATTTTCCCTACTGACAAATGTTTGTCGAATAAATGACTAAGTAAACAAACAATGACACAGAAATAAGGTTCAGTGATGAACTTTCCTCCTAGCAGCCATTCTTCTCCAATTTTCCCTACTGACAAATGTTTGTCGAATAAATGACTAAGTAAAAAAC
>NW_005357115.1:4090570-4216170 GCF_000412655.1 Myotis brandtii
CATGTACAAACCTCGTTCCAGGACTCATGTTCATTATGGTCTTGTTTTGGGCTTGGGACTTGTTTTCTCTATCTTCCCACTGGTCTAAATCCCTGCTTCCTACCCTCCTTGGCCATTATTTCCTTGAGACACTGGCTTTTTAGAATGTTAATAGATATTTATTTCTTAGTTTATTGATTTTAGAGAGATAGGAAGGGAGAGAGAGAGAGATAAAATCGATGTGAGAGTGCAACATCAATCCACTGCCTCCTACACACCCCCCACTAGGGATCGAGCCTGCAATCCAGGCATGTGTCCTGACCAGGAATAGAACTTTTCAGTGCACAGGACGAAGCCCAGCTAATAGAACCACACCAGCCAGGGCAGAATGTTAGTGGATATTTAAAACATAAAAAGTCCAAACTCCAAAACCAACCAAAGGAGGAAAAAAGATTTGGCTATTAAACTAGTTTGGAAAGTTCTGGATTAAAGAATTTGTTTGTTTTTTTTACTGTAGGGGGTGGGGATGGGGGCCGGGCATGCAGCCCCTCTGGTACCAGAGCAGAGGGCAGTGCCACATCTCCCTGCAGACATGCCTCAGGTTAAGGCCGTGCAGGCTGTTTCAGAGACACACATAAATCCCCTGCCCTTTGTTCAAGGTGCCTATTTGCTCTGCACAGTGACGATTATGAACACAGAGAACTGTTCATTGTTAAATATGGCATGCTAAGTGGTTTTGCTTTCTGGCAAATCTCCAAACCATAATTATGAAGGGACTCAGCTGCTGAGGAATTCTTGGGTTACCGGAGGCTTTGATCCTGCTGTGGCCTTCTTTCCCTGACACAAATTTCCCTGGGTGTGGCTGCTTTTCATTGTTTTTCACTGCTGTGGGGCTGCTTCGAAGGGGAGGATTGAACGGAACTTCAAGGTGACCAGGGGCCCGGGCCCCTCAGCAACTGCTGAGACAAGGCTCTGGCGAAATCTCTGAGCCTTTCGGAGCCCCCAGTGGTGGTAACCAAGGGAATGCACAAGCTCCGTCCAAGTATCGGAGTCGGAATGCTGTGGCCTCTAATATTCAGTTTCCCACACACTCTGGGAAGCTCAGATTCTTAAGCCTCACTCATTATCGGGTTTCCAGCTGGGGTAAAGCCTCGGTACTCAAAGCTGACATGACTTTGCTCAGCGAAAGGCAATAGACTCAGGGTGGGTGAGGCTTTGTTATTTTATTCCCATCACAGTTGAGAGATCTGATCTAAAATTCTTTGGGTGGCTACAGTCATTTGGCAAGTGTTGAACTCAAACTCACGTCATTGCCTCCTCTACAGAGTAAGGAAGATACCTCAACCTGGTCACAAACCATTAGGTCAGACTTTTGAAAGAGCCAGCCCTAGCCAGTTTGGCTCAGGGGATAGAGCGCTGGCCTGTGGACTGAAGGGTCCTGGGTTCGATTCTGGTCAAGGGCACGTATCTCGGTTGCAGGCTCCTCCCTGGCCTGGGGCCCTGGTCAGGGCTCGTGCAGGAGGCAATCAATTGACGTATCTCACATCAATATTTCTTTCTGTCTTTCCCTCTCTCTTCCACTCTCTCTAAAAATCAATGGAAAAATATCCTTGGGTGAGGATTTAAAAAAGAAAAGAGCCAGACTCCCTCTACTGAAACATGATAAAATGTCAAGGGGGACATACCTGTTCCCTCAGCCTGAGTTTCCCGCTGCTTGAAAAGAAGAGACAGGAAAGAACACCTAGGTGTTCATGAATCTATGATAGAAGTAATAAAAAGATAACCTTCAAAATAAAGTTTCTCTATTCGGTAAATAAAAACAATTCTATAACAAATAGCAAATTTCTGGCTTTCTAGCATTAAAAAAATTAATTTAGCATTTGGATTGGGGATGGAAACTTGTTCACTTTTGACACTTGTTTTTATTCATATTTTAATATAGCTATTCTGTGAAATATGTGATCACCCCCATTTTACAGATGATGAAACTGAGGTCAAGAAAGTAGAACCAATTAGTTCAAGATGGAGGTGACTCTGATTCCCAGATCACTATAGTCTCTCCAACATGGCACTACCCTTCAGAGGTCTGTTCCAAGATGGAAAAGCACCTCCTTGGTTATGGGTAGAGGTCCCTTTGTTGGTGGGTGGAGAGTGGAAATGGAGAAACAAAGGCAGGGAGGAGTAGACAGAAATCAGAGTCCCTCAGGGCATCAATAAGAAACCAGAGGTTCTATCACGGCGGGAGCTCAGAGAATTGTCTAGAACCCACTTATTTTGGGGAGGGAGCCAGAATAGTATCCTCCTGCTTCTCACTGATAAGTATTAGGCAGTCAGTCACAAAGATGAGAGAGGTGTGCCCACCCTGGGCAGCTGGGCCCAATTCCAAAAGGCTAGACTTTAAGGCAGTGCAGGAGGCTTCTCAGCCTTCTTCTTCCCTGAATGGGTCGACTTAGTAGGACCCTCCCATTGTCCCCCGACTCAATCTATACCATTCCCACCTTCCCTGTTGGCATCTGTCTTAGGAAGATGCCTATGAGCTCATTCCTGAAATGGGAGACCTTTCTTTCGCTCAAGGTGAAGGTCGATGATTCACATAGCTAAAAATGAACTTAAGGCCAGTATCAATGAAAGGAAAATGAAACATACGCAAAAAGTTAAATTCCCTGCTATTTAAATTACAGAAAGGAACACAAAACCTTATTTAGTAATTATAACCAACACTCAAATATGTAAACTTTAATTACATGTTATGGACCAGTGAGAGCAAAATGAGGAAAAAGAAGGAGAGGTGAGTGTAGGGGAAAGCCACAGACTAAACGAGAGAAAGCCCAGAGGCAGGCACCAAGGCCCAAGCTCAGACAAGTGAGAGGGGAGAGGAGGTACCAAAAGGGGGGCATTCAGTAGATCCTGGGGAGGTGACTTGTAGTGCCCTAAGGGCAAGGCTTATTAGTGGGTAACTATTACTTACAACTCTTACTAATCCTTACCCTTAAACTGTCAGATGTCCCCACTCTTGGAATGGGGGAGCCATGTGAGCCCACTGGAGAAGAATCGTTGGATTAAACAGAGGACGCTAAACTAAATTTGAATTTTAGATAAACAATGAATAGCTTTTTAGTATAAGTATGTTCCAAATTTGCATGGGGCATACTTATAAAAGCAATTATTTGTGGTTTACAAATTCAAACTTAACTGGGTGTCCTGTATTTTTTATTTGCTAAATGTGGCAACCCTACTCCAGAGGCTAAGCCATTCTTTGGACTGGAGCCTCAATGACCAGCCCAATATTGACACAAAGGGTCGTGAGGGAAATCAAGGTGAAGGTCACCTTTGGAAATGAGGAGTGAAGCAGCACCGAGATTTTGCTAAACAGGATGGAAATCAGCAACTGGGGGATATCAATTCTCAAGTCTTCCCCTCCCTACGCTGTTCATTTCCTGCTGTTTTCCTCTAGGACAGCTGAGATGGGCTTGGCCCGTCTCCCTGCCGAGGGTTAAAGAGACTAAAAAGAGTAACTCTATACGTTGGGACTGAGGGTGACCTGGCCCGTGTGGGTCTTCCCCAAGAGACTGGAGGTTCTGAGGTAGAGAGCGAACTTGCAGAACACAAAGAAACAAGTAAAGCCAAACAAAACACAGTCCATAAATCGTAGGATGCTAAAAAAACAGCTTAAACTCAGTTTTAGTCACTATAACAAAGTGATGGTGACAGGGGCCACTGCGACTGTCCTTGCCAAGGGGCCAAGAGGCCATCTTGGGGCTGAAACTGAAAGAGTTGCTGCTCCTGAGTCCTGGGCCAGGACTGGGGTGGGGGTGGACATGGCAAAGTGACACATGGCAACAACTGGCTACAGTGGAGACAGCATGTGCCCTTCCATCCCCTTCGCCCTGCTATGCACTCTGATTGCACACACAGCCAGTTCAGGCATTTGTGCTCCTTGCCAGGTCCCAGTACACACCGGAGGCTGTAATTCATAATATATAGCCTTCCTGACTTTAAAATATTATGCACTTTTATATAATAATAACTACTATCATTATAGCTTAAAATGGGATCATTCCATACATTCTGTTCTACTACTTGCATTTTTCAGGTAAGGATACATCACGGATACCTTTGCATGTCAGTTCATATAGGTTTACTCCATCACTTTCAACTGCCACGTGGATGTATCAAAGTTCAACTAATCCTTTGATGGACATTTAGGTTGCTCCTTCTCCTGCTATGAACAGTGTTGAAAGGAATAACCTTGTACATATATCTTTACACATGTGCACATATTTCTACAGTATAAATTCCTAGAAGTGGAATTACTGGATCAAGTGGTGTATATATATATTTAAAATTTCCATAGATACCATTAAACTTCCTCTAAAAATGCACCAATTTACAGTCGTACCAGCTATGATCATGCCTGTTCCTTCAAAGCCTTAGCAATCTGGTATGAGCAATGCTTTTAATCTTTGCAAGTAGGATATGGGGAAAATGACAGCAGTTGTTCTAGTTGGCATTTTTTTCATACGTGTACTGACCGTGGCTTTTTTCTTCTTCTACAAAGTGCTTGGTTTTATCTTTTGCCTCTTGTTCTATTATCTTCATTTGTTGACTTTTAAAGATGTCTTTGCATATTATGAGTTAGCATTTAATTGTCTAATAACTCTGCAAGTATTTTCTCTGAGAGTTTCATCAACTTAAATCTTGATTGTGTTGTCACCTGTTTGGGCCTCAAAAGAGTCTTTACTTTTTGTTTTGTCACAGGCTAACTTATTTAGAAGATGCATATAAATATCCAAGTGACATTTTGTTGCTATATTTTTATTTTAAATTTCAAGTTTGCATGCAATCTGGTCAGAATGTGCCCTAGAATGGTCCTACTTTATGGAATTGAAATCTTCTTGGCGACCCCCAAAATAATCAAGTTTTGAAAATGTAATGTAGCTATTTGAAATGGAAGTTTATTTTCTGTCTGTAGAGTACAAGGTTTATACATATCCAAGCTATTGAATATGGATTTCAAACCCTTTTTAGCCTTATTGTTTGGTCTGCTTCACCTTATAAGTTTGAGAAAGGCAGGCTAAGGTATCCTACTGCGGTGGTAATTTTAAGAAACTTCTAATATGGCATCATTCTTTTTTTGGGGGTTAGGGATCTATTTTGATGCCATTTTATCTGATGTTTAAAGGTTGATACTGTTAATCTTCTTTGTGGATCATATGTTTTTATCATTATCCAATGCTTTCCTCTTATCTTCATACTTTTAATTTGAAATTTTAGCTTGCCTAATTATTATTTTTTAAAAATATATTTTATTGATATTTTTACAGAGAGGAAGGGAGAGGGATAGAGAGAGTTAGAAACATCGATGAGAGAGAAACATCGATCAGCTGCCTCCTGCACACTCCCTACTGGGGATGTGCCCGCAACCAAGGTACATACCCTTGACTGGAATCGAACCTGGGACCCTTGAGTCCACAGGCTGATGCTCTATCCACTGAGCCAAACCGGTTAGGGCAAGCTTGCCTAATTATTATCACGATTGCCACTGCTGTTTTCTTTTTGTTGCCATTTGCCTGGAATAGTATTGTTAACCCCTTTATTTCCAACCATTCTACCTCATTTTAGGTATAGCTCTTGCATTGAAGTGATATATAGCTAGCTGTGCTCCCCTCTTCCATAGTAAGAGAACTTGTACCTAGGCCAAAAGAGCATATTCCTTTGCACATCTTGTGGCTGAATATGGCCATGTTATTAAGTTACTAGGGGCCCAGTGCACAAATTCATGCACCTTGAAAGGAACTATGGGCCATGAGGCTGCGGTGGGCACAGGGGCGGGTCTCGGCCCATCCTCTGTGCCCCCGCCTGGCTCCTCCCGCCGCAGCCCCGCTCCTGCCTCTGCTCCCATATGCTGATGGCCCCGGCCCCGCTCACACCCACTGACAGTGCAGAGTGATTGGGGCTGGCGCAGAGCGATTGGGGCCGACGCCAGCAGTGGGTGCGAGCGGGGCCAGTGCCCTCAGTGGGTGCAAATGGCAGTTGCTGCCCCGATCGCCCCTCAGGAGTAGGGGGAGGTGGAGAAGCCTTCAGGGGTGATTGGGGCCAGCACAAAGCGATCAGAGTGTAAGTGGGGCCGGCGCTGGCAGCAGGTGCAAGTGGGGCTGTTGCCAGCAGTGGGTGGGAGAGGCGGCTGCTGGCCCCGACTGTCCCTCAGGAGCAGGGGGAGGTGGAGAAGCCATGCAGGGCGATCAGGGCTGGCAGCTGCTGCTCATAACCGCTGATGGCACCAAGTGATTGGGGTGTGAGTGGGGCCAGTGCTGGCAGTGGGTGTGAGCGCCGGGCGGGACCGCAGCGCATGGGAGCAAAGAATTTTCAGTAACCACTGGAGGCTCACCCCGATGCCAGTGACCAGCGCCCTGCCTTGGTCTGGTGTCCCTGCTCACCTGCTCTACCATCCTGTCACAGCTGATGCCTGTCATGTTCTGCGCACGTCCCCTGGTGGTTAGTGCACATCATAGCAACCGGTTGTTGGGTTGTTCGATTGTTCTGCCTTTCAGTCTATTTGCATATTAGGGTTTTATATATATAGATAACCAATGAGAGGTACACTGAAGTATGGGAGGGTTCCCCAAAAGGGAGAGGACTCGAGCTCTTTATTGCTCTCCTTCCCTCCCTCCCTCCCTCCCTTCGCATCTGCAATGAGGATGGGATGGCTAATGCTTTTAGCAGTCACCTGGGACCAAGAGGTGACCTTGAGGATGGAAGCCATATGTCAGGATAGTGAAGTAGAAAGACAGAAGGAGCCTGGGGCTTGAGTCCCTCATGACTGAGAGCTGACAATGAGCTTGAACTCTTTATGGATTGCTTTAACTTGAGAGAGAAAGAGAGAAACTTCCACTGTGTTTAAACCACTGTTTGGCTTTTCTGTTATATGCAGACATAAGGATTCCTAAAAGATACAACAGATATGGTCTTTTTTGGGGGGAGGGAGACTCAATCTAAGGGTTCTCCTTAAATTAAAAAAATTTTTTTTAAAGATTATAGTTGACATACAATATTATATTAGTTTCAGGTATACAACAGCGTGATTCGACATTTACATACCTTATAAAGTGATCGCCACAAAAAGGAGTTATTGTCTTTTTCCCTGCTAATGATTTGAGTCTTAATTCCTATTTCAGTTATATGAGTAGTTATGTTAAAACGCTTAAAACACCACATTTGGACATTTATTTCCCAAGAGATATCCTTTAGTGCCTTGTGACTCTGAATCTGGTCTCTTGACCAGCTGCATCGACATAGCCTGGGAGTTTGGAAGAAACATGGAATCTCAGGCCCTCCCTAGACCTACTGAGTCACAAACTCCTTTTCAAGAGCCCCAGGTGATCTGTGTACACTCCGAAGGGTGAAAATCTCTGCTTTAGAGGGCACTGGCGGCCCCTCCCTTAAACTATAATGATCTCCTCAGTTTTCTACTTGGCACCTGGAGAGGTTCCCATAGAGAGCCAAGTGGCCAGGAGGGCATTCTTGGCTTTTGAAGAACTGGCCCTCAGCTCTCTAGTTTTTGTCCTTTCCTGTCCCTTCACATTCTCCACTCCTCATGTGGACTTGCAGTTTCCTACCTGTGACCTGGCACTCCCTGGGTACACATAAGTCCTTGCCTAGTGGCGCACCCAACAGCCACCCTCCTTCTTCCTTGCTGACAGATGTCCAATTTTGTTCTGGGAGGTCATGCTTCCAGCTGCAGGTGATGTGTCTAGTCCATCTCATTCATCTTTGCACGATTCTTCTTCTCTGAGCCTACCTTTGTAGCTACAATGGCCATGTACCCAGATTTGGCCAGAAAGACACAGAGAAATATCTGCTGGGGACTTAGGGGGGGCATTTTTTCTTCCTGGATAAAAATAATCTTGTGATAAGAAAATTGTATGTTTTTGCTCTTTCCTTCTTACCTACAATATTGGGGTGATATCTGAAGCCATCTTGTTTTGTTTTGTTTTTTAAATCCTCACCCGAGGACATTTTCATTGATTTTTAGAAAGAAAGGAAGGGAGATAGAGAAACAGAGAGAAACATTGCTTGGTTGTTTCCCGCACATGTCTGGACCAGGGCCGACGATCTAATCCACAACCTGGGCATGTGCCCTGACTGGGAATCGAACCCACAACCTTTGGGTGTACGGGACAATGTTCCTACCAACTGAGCCACCTGGCCAGGGCCAGCCACCTTGTAACCATGAGACTAAGGAGGAGGTCAAAACCAAAATGCTGAGGATGGCAAAGCAGAAAGACAGAAAGAGCCAGGCAGGTCCTTGACTTGGAATCTGTTTCTCTGCCCCACCCCTACCCCCTTCCTCCTTTCTTTTCCCATCTGCTCCAAATTCGTTCTCCCTTCAACTTTCCTCTAGCTGGTATAACATGGAATTGAAGTACTCTAGCCATTAGCTGTATTATACTATATTCCTTATTTCTAATTTATAGTAACAGCTAAGTTAAGCCTTTCATTATAAATATCATCCGTCTCCCCAAATCTCCCCACCCACCAAATCCACCACTCTAAAATGAGAACAGTGGGTGTTTAGTTCTCTGAGACTCTGAAATTATTTTTCCCCCATGGATTAAAGCCAACCAGCTCCAATCTAGACAAACACACCCTCCCCCTCTCCTGCCTCCCAGCCCCAGGTGGCTGGCCCTGGTTCTAGCAGGCTATGTCACAGGGCACTTCGTCTATTGGGACTGATTTTTTAAAATTTCTGTGGTTTCTGGGGAGTGGATGTTGTAAAATAGAGTGAAAAGAAATTGAAGTTTGAAATTCGGTGAACTTTTCCCTGCCCCTTCCATGTGAATAATGACTTGCTGATAGAAGCGGCTTTTTCAAAGATGAAAAACAATCTAAGATTTATGGACAAATCTGTTCAAAAGACCCAGCGCTGCTTGTAACCAAGGGGGAAACAACGTCAGGAGATTCCTAGATCTATTCTGGCTGGAGGAAGAGAAGGGCAGGGAGGAGTCTGGGAGGAAGGAGAAGGCAAGAGACAGACGGTTGGAGGGGTTGGAACTGATTGGAAAACAGGAAGATCAAATCTTATGCCCACTTTCTGATTCTACAGTGACAACCACGTTCAGCAAATGGTGGTGAATGAAAGAAACACTCATTGTTTTTACCTAAATGGCACGCTGCACACACCTTCTGCTAGATGGTGAGGGAGGATGGGGGGGAGGGGGGAAGGCAGGAGGATTGTACACATGGAGATGAATGAACCTTTTCTCTGAAACTGGGAATTCTGCTTCTAAGGGTTCTGACTCCTCGCTGTGTGCTTGGGAAATCACCAGAAAAATATTCCTGCCAATTTCTCAGAGTCCAATCGAAAACACTTGGCCAAGATTCTGCTCACGGTTTGACCAGTCTCTTAACAGCAACTGCTGTCTCCCCTGTCCCTCCTGTCCCTCCTGGAAAGGCCAGGGGTGGGGCCAGGAGCACAGCTGGGAGCAGCCCTGACACTGTACATCTGGGCAGCCTCCTGGGGCTCCTGGGTGCAGAGCCAACATTTTTGAGTGTATATTTTATAACCACAGCCTCAAGTACAAAAATAGAATGTGAAAAATAAAAACAGCGCTCACAATCAGAGCCTCAATCATCCTGCTGGTTAGAGAGGTCAGAGGAATAATAAAACAAGAGTAACCAAACTGAGAACTTGAAGAGCACTCACTAGCCGTGGCGAGGTGCATTCCAGAGCCAGGCCTATGCACAGCCTTTCCTAAGTGCCGAAGGCAGCTCGGCTCCCACTTAAAATGTCTGTTATCACTCCTGTCCCCCCGCCCCACCCCCGAGTGTTATTTATGAAGGAAGGTTTCTCGGTCAGCCTGTCAAGCAAGGCATCTTTAACAGGGACCAGCCCAGACAGGAGGCTGAATGAAAAGCCCACAAGGCTGTGGGCCGAGGTGCCGTTCACTTCTGCTTCTTCAAACACGCCCAAGCGGTAACTCAAAACCTGCAAACAACCCGAATCCTTTCCCAAACACAAACCGAATCCTTTATGTCAGGCTCCATATATTTTCCTAACTCCAGTCCCCACCCCAGCCCCACTCCACAGCAGAAACCAATTTGCTTAACAGAGGAGGCCGGGGAGTTTTCCCCCTCACAGCTCTCATTTGGAACAGATTAAGGAGGAGGAGCGGGCAAGGATCTGATTTTTTTCCTTTTCCTTTTGAAAAAAGTTAACGTGCAACTCTGAGGCAGAACCACCACGCTCTAGGACTGGCTGAGGGGAGGAAGAGGATGTCATTTTCGGGTGGGATGGAACGGACTGCTGGGAGCCCCTGCCGGCACATCCCAATCCAACCTGACCCTGAAGGCTTGGCGCTGGTTCCCTGGTGGTCCGTGGGCTGGTTGTGAGGTGGGCAGGGGACTCCGACCCAAGTGGAGCTGCCCATCGTAAACCCATGTCCATACTCACCACCCGAAAAAGTGCCACTGTCCTTCAGGAGCAACATGCCAACTCAACATGACCTTCTCAAGAATTTACCATGGATGGCAGCTCCTGCCCTTAGAAAGCTTATGGCGTGGGTGGGATCATAACCAAGAAACACTGTAAGAGCTACACAATGTGCTTACAAGAGCTAAAGAGAGTCTTACAAGAGAGAAGAGAATACAAAGGCCTGGAAGGTGGTGTGGGAAAGGGTCTAGGCTGGGCCTGTAGTACCAGCTCCACGCACATCGGCGGATGAGGACACGGCAGGCAGAAGACCAATGTGGTAACAGCGTAGAGGACAGGGCAGGTGTATGCAGAGCGATGGCCTCTGGACTCTCTCCTCATGTCCCTATTCTTGGGTCTCTTTTAAGGGTGGTCTCCCCCACCTTCCCATTAAAGAGATATCTTTCTAGTAACTTCTAGTAACGGGTAATGCAATTGCAAGCTTTGCACTCTTATTTCCTGATAGGGTTTTTTTTGTTTGTTTTTGTGTGTTTGTTTGTTTGCTTTGCATTTGGGGTGATGTGTGTGGTCCTAAGAAATGCTACTCTTATTTCCTGATAGGGTTTTTTTGTTTGTTTTTGTGTGTTTGTTTGTTTTGCATTTGGGGTGATGTGTGTGGTCCTAAGAAATGCAATGTAGGTAAGCAATTGAACTTAACAAGTTAGTGAAAAAATTTAGATAAAAATTCTTATTGTTGATTATTATTTTTCCTTATAAAACTGGCCTTTCTTATTACTCCTTTCTTATAAAATATAGAGGCCCGGTACACAAAAATTCGTGCAAGAGTAGGCCTTCCTTCTTTCGGCTGCCGGCACCGGCTTCCCTCTGGCACCCAGGACCCAGGCCTCCCTCCTCCGCCCACCAGCAGGCACCCAGGACCTGAGCTGCTTCCCTTGGGCCACCCACAGGCACCCAGGACCCATGCTGGCTTTCCTCAGGCCCTGGCTTTGTCAGGAAGGATGTCTGGAATGACATCTGGAAGACGTCTGGTCTAATTAGCATATTACCCGTTTATTTTTATAGATGAGTTGCTAAAAAAAAACAACAATTTGGGAAACCTGTTGACCTGAGCGCCCGTTTATTATTATAGATGAGTTGCTAAAAAAAACAACAATTTGGGAAACCTGTTGACCTGAGCTGGAATAACATCTGAGAAGGCAACTCGCAAAAGTTTAAGGCCAGAGGCTCTATCTTATTTATCTCTGTGTTCCCAGTGCTCAGCAAGCAGCTAGAACTTTCTGGCAATGCAGTCGTTAGCACCTGTGTGAAAACATGATGATGGGAGACAGTGGGAAGTGAAGGTCCTATCTCCCCACATCCATGCTTCCCTCCGCATACAGAAGGAGACTTCTTAGCTGCGCACTGGAGTCTCCTTTGCTGAGCCACGTGGCGTGTGACTGAGTCCCAGCGATAAGACGCCACTGGAAGTGATGTGTGTGACTTCCAGGGGCCTTTCCCTTCCCTCCTTCCTGCTCACTGGATTGTGAGTGTGGCAGTGGGGCTGGAACTGCCACCTTGCATCGTAAGAGGGCCAGTGCGGAGCACCAAGAAAGGTGTGAGACCCTTCAGCAGGCTCTGAGCCTTTTACGTGAGGGGGGAGAAATAAGCCGCTACTTCTTTAAGCCACTTTCAACTTGGGCCTTTCTGTTATAGGCGCCAAATCTATGCTCTGACTGAACAGCTTTTTCATGCATGAGACCCTAAGAAAACACTTCGAAAGTCCATTTCAAGATATGCCCAAACCAAGATCCTTGGTTGTACTCCAGTAAGTTGAGTACTTCAGCTGGAGGTGGGGCGGAGGAGTGGAGAGGAGAGGCGGCGGGGAGAGAAGAGAGAAGAGAGGAAGAGAGGAAGGGAGAAGAGAGGAAGAGAGGGAGAGACAGACAGACAGACACACTAACACAAACTGCGGTCAAGGCCAGTCTTTCTTGGTCTCTGATTCTCACTTGGGGCTGCCTGCCTGTCCTCCTGTGGACCAACCTCACAAGAAATCACGTTTGAAAAGCTGAATTACTGAACTACAGTGAGGACTTCCTGCTCACTGAGATGGGGGAGGGACATTTCTTTCTTTTGCTAATCATGATGCATCAGTGACCTGGCCAGAGCAGATCTAAAATCCCACTCTCCTCCTCATGTGCATACGTACATCACCTCCAAACTGCTCCTGTGTACTCTTCACAAAAGCCACCTGAGAGGCATACACGTTTGTAATACACCAACCTACACATTTATCTAAAACACACACACACACACACACACACACACACACACACACACACACACACACAAACACCCTCCCTGGGATGTCCTGGCACCACCAGAGCCACCGTCCATCTGTTCTGCCTGTAGGTGCTCCTGCAAAGTGGAGTCTTGTAGTAAACGCAGAGCAGAAGGAACAAGGAAGCCCAGGTGACCACTGTGAGAGACCGAGCACTTGGAGGGTTTTGTGGGCAGGATGAGGGCTTCACAAGCCTCTGACATCAGCCTTCACACCTCCTGGGGTAACAGCAGGATGCTGAAGAACGAGGGTCTAGACCAGCGGTTCTCAACCTTCCTAATGCCGCGACCCTTTAATACAGTTCCTCATGTTGTGGTGACCCCCAACCATAAAATTATTTTCGCTGCTACTTCATAATTGTAATTTTGCGACTGTTATGAATCGTAATGTAAATATCTGATATGCAGGATGTATTTTCATTGTTACAAATTGAACATAATTAAAGCATAGTGATTAATCACAAAAACAATATGTCATTATATATGTGTTTTCCGATGGCCTTAGGCGACCCCTGTGAAAGGGTCGTTCGACCCCCAAAGGGGTCGTGACCCACAGGTTGAGAACCGCTGGTCTAGACGGTGGCCAGATGTACTTTCTCGGGCAATAGCTATGTAGTGACTTGACAATTATTTGACTGTTGGGGCCAGAGGAAGGAGGATCAGTCCCCTGGAAAGTCTGGAAGTGAACGGCCTTGGATGGGGAAAGGGCAGAAGTTGGTGGCGATGGGAGGAGAGGGGGGAGTGCGCAGGAAGGGCCAGCAGGACTCCTTATAGTCATTCTAACCGGCCCAGGCCCATCTGGGCATCCTGGCAGTGAGGTGGCCCTACTCTGGCAACTGGCTTAGGCTCAACAAGGAAGACAGCCCGTGACAGTGAAAAGAGGAACCCTGCACCCTGCCGTGGCCTGCCTGAGGAAAGCGCAGGCCCCTGAGGTCAGAAAGGAAGCGCAGGAGAGGGGAACTGAGGCCGAGGGCAGGAGACTGAGGACCACCGGGCACTGGGTCCGCCCTGACTCAAAGCGCCAGATGGCATAAGCCCCAGACCATGGGCTTATCGTCACCCTCAGGGATCAGTCACCTTGGGCGGGGAGCTTGGCTTTCAGGAACAGCAACATTGAAGGCAAAATGATACAAAAATTGACCCTCATTTCCTTGAGAGGAGCCTGTTGTTGTCTCTCTGGGGCTTAGTCACTGGGAGGCCATGGAAACAATCCCATAACCCTAGCAACCAGGCCCAGCCAGGTACTCAGCGGCAGTGGCAACCTGCTCCCAGATTTAAGACAGGAGCATTAGTTTGCATCTGTTTTTGCACATCAGCGAGCCAGCTGCCAGTGACGCACCCACTGAGACACCGGTGCACGTCAAGGGCCCAGGCTCCCTGGTCAGCACTGATAGGAAAGGCAATGTGGTACATGGTGACACGCTCCACTGAGACTGGGGGGGGCACCGGCTCCTGCCTTGATCAAGCATCTTCATGTTGAAGGAATAAATGAGAAAAGGGAGAACTAGTTCGGGTGTAGTGTCTTCCTTCACCAGCCCTCTCTCCTCACTCTGTCTGGGCTATGCCGGAGGTCGGCCTGGGAGTTAGCGCTGTAATTCCCAACTTCTTGTGTTTCCTCCCCTGGAACCCTACTGACAATATCAGTGAACACCCAGTCAGCCCCGGGAGAGGGGTCTGCCCAGGAGGCCAGGGCTGGCTGCAGGGTGTGGTTTTACTGCTGGGAGATGCCTGCTTTCACAGAACACTCTGTTCTCCCATCCCTGGGATGTGGGGCTTCCGACAAGCCCTCTCTTCTAGGCAGGCTTCCTTTCCTCTGCCTCCCCCACAGCGCCCATCTCACCCCTGGTGGGTACGCTCCAACCCAGGAGTATGGGTTGTTCTGTGGGCACTCCTATATTTCCGTCACCCCCTTTCTGTGACCAAGGCTTGGGAGCAGTAGAGAGAAGCACTGCTCTGTGTGTCTGCGCCTGGGCCTTGGACCTCATTTCCTACCTGTTAGTGACACGGGGGAATCATTCACCTTTCCTGGCCTTCAGTTTCCACACCTGAAGCCCTCGAGTCGTGTGAGTGCCTTCCTCTAGGAAGGGGACTGGAAAATGGGGACACCACCACCTTGATGTAGGTCTTCTGCCACCCCTGGCTGCACCCGCCCTGGCGACCATAACTTCTATTCCCTTCCCAAGGACAAGCTCTGTCTGAACCCTTGGGTTCCCAATCCATTTGCTCAGTTATGATTCCGGTGTCTTCCTTTCAAACACAACAGTGAGTTTAGAAGACCTTCAACATCCCCTTTCTCATGAACTCCCAGCTCCTACACCTTGAGGCTGCTGAGAGGGCAAGGCCTTTGTCACACGGACACCTGGGCTCCAATTCTGGCTCCACGCATCTTCCACAGGACCTTGGGCCCATGACTTCAACTCTGGATTCCAGGCTCTTCCCATTTAAAATGGAGAAAAAGCCCTGGCCGGTTTGGCTCAGTGGATAGAGCGCTGGCCTTCGGACTGAAGGGTCCCGGGTTTGATTCCGATCAAGGGCACGTACCTCAGCTGCAGGCTCCCGGCCCTGGTTGGGGGCATGCGAAGGCAACCAGTCACTGTGTGTCTTTCACATCAGTGTTTCTCTATCTCTCCCTCTCCCTTCAACTCCTCTAAAAATCAATGGGAAAAATATCCTTGAGTGAGGATTAAAATAAATAAAACGGAGAAAACAGTAAACTATTTCATAGAGTGGCTGTGAGGATGCGGAGGTAAAACAAAGCAGGGGCATCCGAGGGTAATGTTCTCCTTCCCTACCCACCACTGGCCTCACAGAGCGGGGAAGACTGCCAGACAGGGGCCCAGGAGGAAGGAGCCCATTCTCGAGCTGCTGCCACCAGCCTTTGCCTCCCAGATGGATTCATTCGCACTGGCCCCAGACCCCTGACTCCGCCTGATGATCCACTCAAAGGTCTTTCCCGTGCTGGGCCCATGGGCCCACGGGCCCCTGGGGAGGAAACTCTTGCCTAAGAAATTCCAGCCGGCACGGGACAGGGAGGAATGGTGAGGGAAAGGTGCAGCTGGCCCAGGCTCTGCCACAGTGGCCTAGCCTCACTAGATGCTTATCCACTCCTGGTTGAAGGCAAGTCTCTGGGAAGAGGTGGGACCAAGGGCAGCTGATTCAATCTCCAGAACAAGGATCCATCACCTCAGGGGGATTTCACAATTGAATCCAAATAGCTCCAACTCAAGGCTCAGTTTGATTTTAAAAAACACTAATCTCCTTATTGTGTTTAACTTGATACATTCCTCCATTCTTTCATTCATTGGTTATCTAACGGGGATTTTTTTTTTGAGCATCTATTAAATGCCAGGTTCCAGGAATACAGAAGCAAGCTAAACAGATAAAAATCCTTTTGTGCTCATGGAGGGAGACAAACAACAAGGTAAATAAACAATAAAAAATATAAGGTAGTGAAAGGACTATGAAGAGAATTAAGCCAGGGGTGAAGTAACAGCAAATAGGGGGTGAGAGGTACTGTATACTGAGTGGTCAAGGCAAGCTCTCTGTGGAGATGACACTGAGGCTGAGACTGAAATGCAGGGAGTCAGCTGTGTGGACCAGGGAAGATCATTCCAAGTAGACAGAGCAGCTGGTACAAAGGCCCTGAGACTTGAACGAGCTTGGTGAGCTGGAGAACCCCACAGAAGGCTGGAGTGGCTGGAGCAGAGAAAGAGAGGGAGAGGGCATCGCAGGAGCCAAGGCTGAGGGAGAGGCCGGGTAGGCTTTGAATGTTCCTTTAGGAGTTGGGTTTTATCCTAAGAAGGGAAGCCAAGGCGAGTTCTGAGCAGGAGGCAACATCATCTGACCTGCTCCCTAAGATCCCTTTCAGAGCCACGTGGACAATGGGTGGCAGGCAGACAAGGGCAGAGGCAGGCAGACCAGCTGGAGGTTTTGCAGAAGTCCAGGTAAGAGATGGTGGCGGCACATGAAACAAGCCTGGTGGACAGGCAATATGTAAGTATTTTTTGAATGAATGAATGAATGAATATACTTGATGTCACCACCTTTGCTTCATATTTATTTATTTACTTATTTTAATATATTTTTATTGATCTCAGAGATGAAGGGAGAGCAAGAGATAGGAACATCAATGATTAGAGAGAATCATTCATTGGCTGCCTCCTGCCTGCCCCCTACGGAGGGATTAAGCCCGAAACCCAGGCATGTGCCCTGACTGGGAATCGAACCAGTGACCTCTTGGTTCCTGGGTCGACACTCAACTGCTGAGCCACGCTGGTGGGCTTCTTTATATTTAAACAATAAGAGAAAAGGCTGTGGACCATCTAGGGCAGTGGTTCTCAACCTGTGGGTCTCGACCCCTTTGGCGGTCGAACGACCCTTTCACAGGGGTCGCCTAAGACCATCCTGCATATCAGATATTTACATTACGATTCGTAACAGTAGCAACATTACAGTTATGAAGTAGCAACGAAAATAATTTTATGGTTGGGTCATAACATGAGGAACTGTATTTAAAGGGCCAGAAGGTTGAGAACCACTGATCTAGGGAGATGTAAGAAGAGCAGTGAGAAAACAACTTAGAATTTTAAAATAGGCACAAAGAAATGAGAGGGGCAGGTAGGATTAGCTGTTTCAGGAAGTGAGGTCAGGCTTGAGACAGCTTTGAGGGTACATTCTAGCGTAGTGGTTCTTAACTTTCTGGGGTCGCTCTTCTCCAGAAAAACATACTTGGCACACACATCTAAGAGTGTATCACTGAGCTTACAGGCCCTCTAAAATGGAGTCTGGGGCCAGGCTCTGGTACAGCAGAGGAGAAAAGACACTTGTATCTGAGGGGCTTAGAAAAAACCCTAGTGAAAGGCAGAGGTAGGAGGGAGCCACATTCAGAGAGCCTTTTTTCCTGGACACGACCCCTTGAACTTGCAGGAATTGAAACAAGCACAGGGCCTCCCACGGGGCAGGTGCTGGGTGGGCAGGGGGGCTGGGTGGGCAGCTTCAGAGGTTCCAGGGTGGAACCATCTGTGACTCAGCACAAAGTCCCACAGGTCTAGGGCTTGGCTGACGAGGTCACCGTGGGGCCACAGTGTAATGTCACCGTGACCCAGCCTCCCTGGCTGCTTGCTCAAGGGTAGGAGCATGTGAGATGTGTACAACCTCTCATGCTGGCTCTTTAGCTCTGTGTGGGTGACGATGGTGCACGTGTGTATGTGTGCAAGGGGGGAGGGGTGTGCAGGAGGAGCACATCTTTGGGGAAATTGAGCAGGAGTTGGGTCTTTTCTTCTTCACCTGGCCCATGTGACTGTTTCAGCTCAGCCCCACAATGCCACTTGCTTTCTGCCCCATTCTCTAACCTCTGAGTCTCAATTTTTCTACCTGCTGCTCCTGTTTCCACCCTCCCTGCTAAGCTCTGTCATTTCGGAGTCTATGGGTCCCCACACCAAGCACAGAGGCCACTGTGGTGTCTCCCAGTAAACCCAGGGCCAGGGCCCCTGCAGCCTGAGACTCAGACCTGAGAGCTAACAGGAAGGACCCAGAGACTGAGTCACTCAGTTCGCAGGAAGCAATGAAAACCATTGCCCCTTGAGCTGGTTCTAGCAGGGAGGGTCGGTGTGCCTGCTTTGGAGCTCATTCTTGTTTCCAAGGGCACCCTAAGCTCCTTAGAGAACTTGGGACTGACCACGACAATTCCGGTTAGGTGGCCTGCTCTGGTGAAAGGTCAGTCCATCGACACAAACTGACCACCCACTGTGTACCTAATGGAAGCCCGTCTCTAAGCCCATGGGAAAGTTGGGAAGATAAAACAAAATCAAGCACATGAAAGAGAAAATAATAAAAGAGTAGAAAATCAAGGGCTATTTGGGGTGGTACAATAACCAAATGCCACAGGGATGCAGAGGAGAGGGCGATGCTAGATGGCCGGCTGTAGCAGAAAAGGTGGGATTTAATACTTTACCACTAAACATTTATATTTGGCAGAATCAGCAGGTTTTACAGGCCCTTTTGTGGGTAAGGGGCCTGCTGGAAGGGAGGGATCAGAAGGACTTGGAGACAGTACTCCAAGGAGGAAAACCGCCTCGCCCGCCCCTCCCCCAGGCCCTCACTTGCGCTTGGCTGAGCCCTTGCTTCCCCTGCCTCCCTTCCTCTCCCTCCCATCTCTGTCTCTTGTCTTTTTTTTTTTTTTTTGTAAGAAAGTTTCTATCTCATATGTCAATTATATCTCAATTAAAACAAAGTTTCTACCAAGAAGTCCTCTTTCTGGAACCTAAACTGACAATGGGTTTGAGGTTTTGGGGGGCCCCTTGTTAACTGGCTTCTCATTCTTACGCTGCATCAGCTAAAGCCCACTGTTGGTTATCAGAAACTTCCCCCTGAAACTCACAAATGGAACTGGGGAAAGGGAGGAGGCCTCCTGAATTAGGCCTCTGGGGTGGAAGGAGACCCCATGCTGGGAGGCAGGGAGTCTGGGGAGGGGTTTAGAAGGCCACACCCTGCTGCCCTGCCCCCCAGCTCCTCCGGCTCACAGAACCCCATTCCACTGCTGGGCGAGCATGTAGGGTTCCACCTGCGGGTCTCCAGATCTAGCCACCACTGCGGGACACCTCAGGTCTGTGCCATCTGTCCTTCTGTCCCGGAGTCCTCAAGTCTGACTGCAGCACAGTACCTTAAAGCTGCCAAAAACCTGCACTGGAGTCAAAAGGCTCTACAGAAATGAAAGGCCCAAACACCCTGCTTGGAGGTCACGGGATAAACCCCCAATTGTTGGATCTGGCCGTTTTCTAGCTCTCTAGAAATTTTTTAAAGGTGTTTTTTCATCCCCTCTTTCTCCAAAAGCAGCCTGTTATAGTTGGGCCCTTCAGGAGTTCTTCTTCTGCTACTCCCCCCAGAACTCTGTCTGCCCAACTTGAGAACCACTCAGATTTAGTGATTTAAATGTTGTCCAGGTTGTTTTCCTCACATGGCTGTCTTTGTTCAAATGAAACCTGACGTGACCTATTGTCTAAAACAGACACTAGGGAGCTGCTTGAGTGGAAGGTGGGGGAGCCCAGGGAAGTGGGAACTGCAGAGTCCACGGCCTTGAGCGTCTCCTGTTCTTGAAGCTAGAGCTCTTTCCAGAGCATTTCAAGGCTTGGAGTCAAGTCAGAGCAGGGAAAGGAGGAAGTGGGGCCTCTCGTGGAGTCCTGCCCAAACACTTGCTCACCTGGCTGCAAAGTTCAGTCACCTACACTTGAGTCCTAGAAAGGCCTCAGAGAGCAAGGGAGGAGAGAGACAGAGATAGAAACATCAATGATGAGAGAGAATCATTGATCAGCTGCCTCCTGCACACCTTCCACTGGGGATCAAGCTCACAACCCAGGCATGTGCCCTGACCAGGAATTGAACCATGACCTCCTTGTTCATAGGTCGATGCTCAACCACTGAGTCACGCCGGCTGGCAGAGAGTGGGAGGTAAGGAGTGGCCAGGTCCCACTGTGGGGCTTTCTGAAGTCCTCCTTCCAAAGGGAAGGGAGCTCAGGTGGTGCTCAGAATGTTGCTAATAGGCTGTGAGCTTCACCTTCCAGGTGACCCGTGGACAGCAGGAGAAATCAGGAGGCAAAAGAGGTAACAAATCCATCCTCACAGAGCTATGTAAACACAGAGTTACTTCCCCTTGGCCTTCCAGAGTCATTGACCAATTCATTCCACAAATCTATACTTGAGGCCAACTGTGTTCAAGGCGACAGGCTAGGGTGATAAACCATGGTTAATGTTTGCCTCTTCTTCTTCAACAGTTTCTAGCCTGTGCCTCCTGGGATCAATAATGGGGTCAAGTCCATTAAGGAGTGCTGGGCTCCCAGGCCAACTGTGCAGTGTGTGGGGAGGGCAGGGCAGAGCTGGACAGTTCATTCTGTTCCTATGGCAGATAAAGGTCCCTCTTTGCTCTCTCAATTTCCATTGCCCATCTCTCCACGGCCCACGGAATACTCTGTCCCAGAGCACAGTGACTTGTGGCCTCTGAGTGCCTTTCCCGATTCCCAGTAGTTTGACTTCCTGGAATGCCACAGCCTAACTGCTACATCAGTGCCAGAGGCACGGCTTGGTAGGTTTGCAACCTTGAAGTCATCTTCGCTTCCACTTGTCTTCCACTCCCCACAGGACTAGCCCCAAATCCTGTTGAGTCTACTACACCCCATCACCACTCAAAAAAGATCTAAATATAAACAGAGTTTATTAATATTATTTCACTGTGACGTTTACTAAACCACTGATTTGGGGACAAAAATTAATGACATATATTTCCAAGGAAGTAGAGATTTAATAGTGATAACTAACTTGGAACAGCAAGGAATGTGGAAAGTTGCCACTGGCTGCTTGATATCCTTGAGAGATGACAAAATAAGACAATACTGTTCTGATAAATCAGCTGGTTAACCATCTGACTACAGTGAAAAATCAGGGTGATCCTCAGTTCTCAGCTACTTTTCAGTAAAGCAAACAGATGCATATTTTTTGCTTAAGAAAATCAAGCTGTGTAGCCCAGCCGGTGTGGACCAGTGGTTGAGCGTTGACCTATGAACTGGGAGGTCATGGTTCGATTCCCAATTAGGGCACATGCCTGAGTTGTGGGCTCGATCTCCAGTGGGAGGCGGCAGGAGGCAGCCAATCAATGATTCTCTCTAATCACTGATGTTTCTCTCTCTTTCTCCCTCTCCCTTCACCTCTGAAATCAATAAAAATATATTTTTTAAAAAGAAAAGAAAAGCAAGCTGTGTTGAGGAGGTTTTTTTTAAAAAAAAAAATTTTACTCAAAACACCTTTAATTTAAAAACACCCAGCTTCAATACCAACTCAAATCCAGAGGTATTTTAATCTCCCTGCCTGCTGACCTCAGAGTCCTCAACGGGTCAGGGATAGGGCCACTGTGAGGAGCATGGAGGAGGGAAGCTGGAAGTGGGGGCTTACCCGGAGACTTGGACCCAGGTCCCATTTGTGGGGAGCCAGCTTGGAGTGCCTCGGGGGACAGGCAAGAACCTAGGACTATCTTGGCTGCTGGCTGGCTCACTGGCCTCCCCTCAGCATCCTGTCCTCTTGAGGAACCATTTGCACAGGAACTGCTCGGTGTCCCTACACAGTGACCTTATGTTGCCGAGACCTTTGAATCTGAAGAATATGGCTTGAGTTTAATTTTTTGGATGCAAAAATTTACTCAAAATGTGTTTAAACAAAAAAGTGTTTTAAAAAAATATAATTTAGGGAGAAATTACAGGAGTCACATGGGGGGTGAATTGCTGATAAACCAGTCAGATGGTCTATCAATATATACCGTGTTGGTCTTTTGTAGTTGTGGAATTGGATTAAAAAACATTTCATTTTGGAATAATTTCAAGCATACTGAAAAGATACAGCTATAGAAATTTCATATCTGTGTTTACTACTTATATGGACACATAGTTTTATTTTTTTTGAACCATTTGAGAGTAAGTTATAGGTGTTAATGCCTCTTTACTACTTAATATTTCAGTTGTGGATTTCCTAAGAACAATAATGTTCTCTTACAAAACCACAGTATAGCCATCAAATTCAGGAAATGTAACACTGATTTTAATCTCTAGATAATATTTCGATGTTGTCAGTTATTCTCATAATTTCCTATATGGCTTTTCACCCCTCCAGTACAGGTCTGCTCCAGGGTAACAAACGATACTATATTCAGTTGCTATAGATTTCTTGTTTTTCACACCATAAGTCCCTTTTTATAGACTAAGATAAGGAATGCAAAGATAGACGTAGCCTTTTATATTTAGTATTCCCTCAGAGGCTTTCACATATGGAATTTCACATGCAACGGAACTTAATAAGTAATTATTGATTTCTATTTCTTGAGAAAAAATTCAGAGAAGGAGCAAGAACATGATAATACAGTTTTACTATAAATAAATTTGGAAAAATTCTGAAATAAATAATAGTAGGGCAAACACTATAAAGATTAGGAGGGAAGAAGTCCACCTAGAATTCCACTATGAAATGGTCTTTCCAGCTTTGGTGGAGAGGGTCCTAGAGAAATCTAGTATTACATGCCACTAAATAAATGTTAACTGAGGACTCACTGGGTGCCCTGTGTGTCCTTCTAAGGAAAACCCACAACTTAAAAAAGAATCAATAATGGCAGAATTTTAGGTATTGAGGAACTTGGACAGGTTGGGATCGGGGGTGGGAGAAGGCTACTTATACATCACAAATCTGAATGTTTTCCCATGGAGAGGCCAAGCTGATTGTGGCTACACCTGCTCTAGAGTAGTGCCACTGAGAGATTATTTAAAAACTAGCTTCTCTCACATGTGCAGAGAAAAGTACCCAGACCACTACAACGGTGGGCTGAGGTGCTGGGAAAGTCACCCATTCCAAGGAAAGCTTCTAGGGGCTGCAGCCCTAACCATGGGGATAGGGGCCCTGAGCTGGTTACAAACACTGTCTGGCTGTTTCCACTCCCATTCTGCTGCCCACTAGGCAAATTTCTTTGCTCAGCTGTGATGCTCTTGCCTCCAAATGATGTTCTTGCTTCTCTTTGGGACGGCTGACTCAGATCTTTCCTGATACCCAGTCCCAAATGCACCAGAGAGGTCACCCTCTCGGATGGCCATTTGTCCAGGGGTGTGACCTTGCTTCCTGTCCCTTCCATCCAGCAGCCCATTTTCCACCTATAGCCAAAATTCCCTTTTGTTTCCATAGCATTTCCTATCACATACAGATAACCAGGGCCCCAGGGCTATGAACTCAGAGCTATTCACCTAGGCTGCTCCTCTCCTACTTCCTGGGTTAATATCACCACCAAATGAGGAGCCAAGGGCCCTGGCTGGGTAGTTCAGTTGGTTAGAGCATCGTCTTGATACCCCAAGGTTGCAGGTTCAGTCCCTAGTCAGGGCACATATAGGAAACAACCAATGAACCCATGAATTGGTGGAATAACAAATCAATGTTTCTCTCTTTCACCCCTCCCCCACTTCCTCTCTCTCTAAAATCAATGTATAAATAAATAAAATTTTTTAAAAAAGAGAAGCCAAGGCACAAAATGGAGACTCTAGACTTACATGCGTCTGTTTCTGTAGTGTTTAAAAACTCACGGAGGAACACAATGATGGATCTATGATGTCTGGGTTATGTAACCACACAGATAATCAAGACTTGGCCTTATTAAAAAGGATGACAGTGTAACTGACAAAAGGCACTGTTTATTAGATTTCTATCTTTGAAAATAATTTTTCTCTATGGTATCCTAGAGCGGGAGTCAGCAAGCTATGACTAGCAGATCAAATCTCGGCAGCCACCTGTTTTTGTAAATAAAGTTTTATTGGAACAGCCATGCCCACTTGTTTACCTGTTGTTTAAGGCTGCTTTCCCACTAAATTGGCAGTTTCAGAGACAGAGACAGAGACTGAATGGCCAACAAAGCCTGATATATTCACTCTGACCCTTTACCAAAAAAGAGTGCCAACCCCTGCCTAAGAGCAGAGGCACTGTGGAAGCAGAAGGAGGTACCTGTTGACTGGCAGGTGTTGCCTTGTGACATGGCGGTCGTCACTGTTTCTGTGGCGGCGTCTCTGACGGCTTGCTCCTCACTCTGCAGGAGGGTGAGGACACACCTCCAAAGGGCAAGTGTATCCTGCAGTCCTAAGGTGACAGAAAGGAATCCAGTTACCTAGGATGCAATTTACAAGCAGGTACAAATACCACTTCATATGCATGGTGGAGAACAGTATTTAATGAGCAACTGTCATTCCTCTTGTCCTGGGTATTCCAAGAAAGGACAATCTGAGAGTCAGAGAGACAGAGACGAGAGACAGAGACGAGAGACGGGGGGGGGGGGGGGGGGGGGGAAGGTTTTAAAGTGTCTTTTCTTTTTTCTTCTTTTTTTTTTGAGGGATGAAGGTTTCTGGAGGCAACCAGTCCCAGGCAAGGTCCCCAGAAGGTGCGGCCTGGCTGACTAAGGCCCTGGGCCTAAGCTGTCCACAGTGACTCACAATTATCAGGAATGAAACATTATGCATCAAGGGTGCTTTGGGGAAACTAGCCCAGTGTTGATATGAGTGACTGAGCTTATATATTCTGAAAGCAAGTTTCAATAAAGATTATGCTTTGGGGGTAACAATGGAAAAAAGGGAAGGAACCAGGATAAAGGTTCCCATATCACGTCTCTGTGGGTCCTACTAACTGACCACCATTACCCCTCGGCAGGGACTCTGTCTAGTCCCTTGCTAGGTGCTGCTGTGGACCACCCTACTAACTGACCACCATTACCCCTCGGCACTCTGTCTAGTCCCTTGCTAGGTGCTGCTGTGGACCATGGAACTGGAAAAGAGAGTGTTTATCTCTGAGCACCTGAAAAAAACATCAAGTCAAGAACACAGGGCAATGAGAAGTCAGGGATGGAAATGTGTGCCTGGGACTCAGCACAGGGAGAGATCACAGTGGATTGGTGTAATCAAAGCAGACTTCATGAGGGAGGTGGGCAGGGTCTCACAGAAAGGGTACATGTGCAGGTGGAATGGACCAGGCTTGTGGAGGATCACAGTGAAGGGCCCGGGAAGCCCGCCACTCAACATCCCTGGCCTTCAATGGAGAACCAGCTCTGTCCTAAGAGCTCTCCTTAGCCTATCCTCTCCCTATCTGTCCACAGAGAACCTGGTATCAGTCACTGGTGCTTCAGTCAGACCAAGAACAGCAATGGCTTCCTCTGTGGTTCCGGTCTCTCTTTTCTGTTATAAATCTGGCTTTAAATATTACTCAGTCTTTCAGAATCTACCCATTCTAAAGTTCTCTAGGGTTTAATATTTTCCCTTTAACATGGTCATTTATGCCTTCAAGAACCTCAACCTTCCCTCTAGTCCATTTCAATTTTTCTTTTTCCTTAAATGACTTTGTTCTGTCTTTGACTTGTCCCCATGCACTTTTATGTCCTTTGTCTCCCAGTTTGGTACCTATTTCTCATATTCTCGTAGGTCATCAGCCACCACTGACCTCCTTCCTTATTGCCTGTAATGCTATAACCAGTTCCATAATTATGAATCATTGGCTTTTTCCCAAGACTCAGTTTCACTCAGGAATACCATGGTATTCCACACACATTTTGCCTGATAGGAGCTAGGGTTAGTTAGAGTAGCCAAAGTCACCCCAAAAACATGCTGCAAAATATTACTCTCACTGGAGAAACTTCACCAAAGTTTATAAACCTTGGTTCTTATTCCTCTGAGCCCAATGATTAAATCACAATCACAGAAGGTCCCCTTTCAGTCCCCGTATGGGTGTAAAAAGAAGGCCTGCAAGTCACTTAGAAGAAAGAATTAAAAGGACACTTGTGCCCTAACTGGTTTGGCTCAGTGGATAGAGCGTCGGCCTGCGGACTGAAGGGTCCCAGGTTCGATTCCGGTCAAGGACATGTACCTTGGTTGAGGGCACATCCCCAGTGGGGAGTGTGCAGGAGGCAGCTGATCGATGTTTCTCTCTCATCGATGTTTCTAACTCTCTATCCCTCTTCCTTCCTCTCTGTAAAAAATCAATAAAATATATTAAAAAAAATAAAAATAAAAAAAAATAAAAGGACACTTGTTTCCCAGCAAGTTCCAGGGACATGAGACTTTATTGGTCTGAACTCCAACACTTCAAATCTGAACCTCACCATCTAAAAGAGCAACTCTCTCCTTTATTCTTTTTAAAAAAGTTTTTTGTTAATCCTCATCCGAATATATTTTTTCCATTGATTTTTAGAGAGAGTGAGAGGAAGGGAAGGTAGCAATCTTTCCAGTCACTTAAGCCAGAAGCCTGGATGTCATCCTCGAATTTTCCTTTTACATGAACCTCAATACTAAGTCATGTTGATTCAACAGCTGTCCTTTCTTTTTCCTCAATGCCACAGCTTCACACTGACCCATTCATTTCTCACCAAGATCCTTGCAACAGGCTTCCCGGAAGAGGTGACGGTTAGGCCTAGTCTTGAAAGACAAATAGAAGTCAGTCAAGCAGCACTTTGTTTGCAGAACTGTTCCCTCCTGATGACTCACTGGGCCCATGTTGGCCCATGAGAAGGGAGAGGGAGGCAGGACACAGAACAGGAAGAGCGTTATAAGCCATGTTAAAGGGTATTTAGATTTTATCCTGAAGGCAATGGGAACCCACTCGAAGGTTTTCAGCATGAAGTGAAATGATCAGATCTGTACCTTAGAAAGACCACAAAAGCTTTTGGGAGCATAAAGAGAATGGTTTGGGGGGCAAGACAGAAAGAAAAGAGGCCAGCCTTGGTTGGGTGGCTCAGCTGGTTGGAGCATTATCCATACATCAAAAGGTTATGGGTTCGATTCCTAGTCAGAGCACATACATACCTCAGTTTCGGGTTCGATCCCTCTTGGGCGTGTATAGGAAGCAACAAATCAATGTTTCTCTCTCACATTGATGTTTCTCTGTCTCTCTCTCAAAATCAACAAAAACATATCCTCTGATAAGGATTAAAAAAAGAAAAGAGGCCATTTAAGAGGCTGTTGGTGATCAATGATTCTATCCCTCTTCCTTCCTCTCTGTAAAAAATCAATAAAATATATTAAAAAAAAAATAAAAATAAAAAAAAATAAAAGGACACTTGTTTCCCAGCAAGTTCCAGGGACATGAGACTTTATTGGTCTGAACTCCAACACTTCAAATCTGAACCTCACCATCTAAAAGAGCAACTCTCTCCTTTATTCTTTTTAAAAAAGTTTTTTGTTAATCCTCATCCGAATATATTTTTTCCATTGATTTTTAGAGAGAGTGAGAGGAAGGGAAGGTAGCAATCTTTCCAGTCACTTAAGCCAGAAGCCTGGATGTCATCCTCGAATTTTCCTTTTACATGAACCTCAATACTAAGTCATGTTGATTCAACAGCTGTCCTTTCTTTTTCCTCAATGCCACAGCTTCACACTGACCCATTCATTTCTCACCAAGATCCTTGCAACAGGCTTCCCGGAAGAGGTGACGGTTAGGCCTAGTCTTGAAAGACAAATAGAAGTCAGTCAAGCAGCACTTTGTTTGCAGAACTGTTCCCTCCTGATGACTCACTGGGCCCATGGTGGCCCATGAGAAGGGAGAGGGAGGCAGGACACAGAACAGGAAGAGCGTTATAAGCCATGTTAAAGGGTATTTAGATTTTATCCTGAAGGCAATGGGAACCCACTCGAAGGTTTTCAGCATGAAGTGAAATGATCAGATCTGTACCTTAGAAAGACCACAAAAGCTTTTGGGAGCATAAAGAGAATGGTTTGGGGGGCAAGACAGAAAGAAAAGAGGCCAGCCTTGGTTGGGTGGCTCAGCTGGTTGGAGCATTATCCATACATCAAAAGGTTATGGGTTCGATTCCTAGTCAGAGCACATACATACCTCAGTTTCGGGTTCGATCCCTCTTGGGCGTGTATAGGAAGCAACAAATCAATGTTTCTCTCTCACATTGATGTTTCTCTGTCTCTCTCTCAAAATCAACAAAAACATATCCTCTGATAAGGATTAAAAAAAGAAAAGAGGCCATTTAAGAGGCTGTTGGTGATCAATGATTAGAGTAGGAACTGAGAGGATGGGAATACACTTGAAAGATGAAAAGGTATAGTGTACACTGCCATTTTTCATCTTCCCTTCTTTTTCAACCTGGAGTATATCTAGTCATACTTTGAGCACATTTAGTGCAATGGATACCCCTCTGTTCACTATACTTACCAAGCACGGGATGGGGGTTGGTGAGGAAAAATGGTGTGGTGCTGGTGAGGACTTCAGCAGTGGCCAGCCTGGACTCCGTGGGAAGATGATCTCCACAAGATGAGACGACCAACTGAACCCACTGCTTCAGTTTGGGGGCCACAGAGTCCCTGGTCTGAAAGCACAACATTTAGAGCAGTTCAGAAGATGCAGTCATGAAAAGAGGGATGCGCTACATACACCAAACCGGATCTGCAAATTAGCTCTTGCCACAGTGGGAGGAAGGGTTTTTCAGTTGTTTTTCTATCTCAACTAGGAAGAAATAAGCAAGCCCAGGGAAGAACATCTGGCTTGTCGTTCAGTAATACAGAGTCACTATAACTGGCAAGCAAGTTTCTTGAGTCTTTTCTGATGCACATCAGGTTATCAGAAAACTGGTGTATTTGACAGCTTCAGTAAAGACAAAACTTTTTGGGGAAAGACTGTGGCAACAAAAGTACTTATTGTTCCCAATAACCAGATGCTTCTATCTTTAATAAAAGAACTCCAGATTTGGCCGAGCATATAGGGACCCAGCTAAAGACACATTTCCCAGACTTCCTTGAATTTGGGAGCAACATGTAATCAAGTTCTGACTAATGGGATGTCATTGGAAGTGGTATCTGTGCACTTTTCAGGTCAAACCTTAGGAAATAGGAGTGACCTTCATTTCCTGCGTTTTGCTTCCTGCTAGCTGAGTAAGGACAAGGTGATGGGAGCTGGAGCAACCCTCTGGGACCATGCTGAGGACAGCAAACATCAAGGCTAACAGCTGGGGATCCAAACACAATCAAGCCACCCTATCTGCTTTGACTGCTTTGACCTGGCTTAAGCCACTGTATTTATGAGTTTCTGTTACATTTGAAGCGGTTATCCTAACTAACATTATTATTTAAACAAAGCCCTATTTTTTAATAGTAACAGTTTTGCAATATAATTTACCCATTTAAAGTACTATGCAATTCAGTGTTTTTTAGTATATTTACACATATGTGTAACCATCATCACAATCAATTTGAGAATATTTTCATCACCAAAAAGAGAAACTTTTACATTCTTTACTTATTCTCCATCCTGTCACCTGCTCCTTCCCCCAGCCCTAAGCAAGTCATCTACTGTCTCTATGGATCTGCCATTTCTGGACATTTCATATAAATTGAATCATACAATATGTGGTCTTTTGTGACTGGCTTTTTTCACTTAACATGTTTTTTTTGTTTTGTTTTGTTGTTGGTTTTTTTAGTGTTTTTTTGGGTTCATTCATGCAATAGGATGTATTTTTATGGCTGAATAATTTCCATTGTATAGACATACCATATTTCATTTACCCAATCAGCAGTTGATGGACATTCAGGTTGTTTCTATATTTTAAATTCTTGTTCTTTTACTTTTTCTAAAAAGAGGTTAATGTTGCAAATGTACTTTACTTCCCCTGTCAATGAAACTTCTTTAAATTTTCAAAATGAGATGACTGGCTCTTCGGGCGATCATAGAACTAAACTGATGAGCACCTTAGACCTCAAGGAAGATTCTGACTCCCAAGGCACAAAGAAACTCAGGTTTCCCCAGGAACTTTTCTTTTTCTTTTTTTTTTTAAATATATTTTATTGATTTTTTACAGAGAGGAAGGGAGAGAGATAGAGAGTTAGAAACATGCATCAGCTGCCTCCTGCACATCTCCCACTGGGGATGTGCCCGCAACCCAGGTACATGCCCTTGAACGGAATCAAACCTGGGACCTTTCAGTCCGCACTGCACATCTCCCACTGGGGATGTGCCCGCAACCCAGGTACATGCCCTTGAACGGAATCAAACCTGGGACCTTTCAGTCCGCAGGCCGACGCTCTATCCACTGAGCCAAACCGGTTTTGGCCCAGGAACTTTTCTTATGCATTTCTCAGCAGTTCTGTTAATTTTTCTCTCCCTGGAAAACTCCCAATTTTTATAAAATATCAGTTTATTCAAGTACCAAGCAGTGTTGTTAAGATTCATGTGACAAATGCTTAAAAAGGGCTTTAGATGAGAGTGATATCTTTTGGCTGCCCTATAACCACTTTCTTAGAACTTGTTTTTTTCCCTCTGGGCTGTAATTTTTTTAGCAAATCCTTTCCCTTCCTACAAACATCCCCCTACCCACAACACACACAATTGACTTTTTTTGCTTTTTGTATGCTAATGACCAGCTGGCTTTGGACCCCTGGCCTGCCTTTGAATAACAGACCAAAGGAAACCACTATCTACTTAATTCTCACCCTCTGGTTTTCTCTCTCAGCCCCAGGTTCGCTGAATTTAACAATCTCCTCTGTGAAGTCTTCCTCAGCTCCCAAACACTCCCTCCCTCCTCTGCATTCCCACAGTCTCCTTCCAACCAGAGCATTTGATGTCATGATTGAACACTCCTTTCTCTCATTAGACTGTCCCTCCTGTCTCTATTCATCTTTGTGTCTCCAGGACCCCTTTCAGCGCTGCGTTATTGTAAGGCATCTGAATCCGCAATGTCATGCTGATACTAGCACAGTGTGGTGATGTGTGACCAAGATCCTCAGGTAATTTCACGGTGGTACTGACTGCCTTCTACATATAATAATTCTGTGATGTGGCATCTTTCTCATCTACCCCTCAGTGTGCATGCATTTGTCTTAAGGCTTCTTCCCAGGAAGGTCTGTTGATTACTGTAGTTCCACCTTATCCCCACAGGACATGTGACACAGGTGGGGCACACTGGCCTCCATGCACAGCCAGCTGGGCCATGTTCTGGGGGAAGAGTCAAGCCACAGCAATATATTTTCATACTTAGTGACTATCATCTAATCCTAGTGACTTATAATCCTTGATTATATTCAGCCCCTCCTTAGTCTAGGTAGAAAAATCAGGAAAAAAGGGGTCTAGGTGTGTATGTGTACATGTGTGTATTGGTGAGGAGGAGGTTGTGCTTTCTCATGGCCTCTAATCAAATGTGCCCTGTATAAGAGAAAAGAAATGTCAAAGGTGGTGTTCAAAATCCTCTACAAGTTATACCCAAAGTGAAAAATCAACATGAACAATATTTCTGTAGAGGTCACACAAGCATGGCAGTGCTTCTGCCTACTGACACCTTCCAGGTAAAAAAGAGCACAAAAATCTAGACCCGGGATCAGGGGCAGAGTTGGCCTTACCTCTTCACTCGTCCGCATGTGGTGGACAATCACTTTGGTGGCAAGCCTCAGAGCTGCACTCTGAATTTCAGACCTAGAAAAAGTAAGCCAAAGACACCCCCCAAATCAAATCAAGCATATTTTATATAGAGACGGTTTTTGCAGATAGTAATCTATGGGGATGTGAAGGCTGGAAATCACCTCGTGGCTATACAAACACCTCCAGAAGTAATTACCTTTTGGTTATTAACATGATACTCTGACATCTTTCTATTGCTTAAGCTTAGAACATACTCCTAAGCTGAGACTGAAAAATATAAGGCCTGAGTCTAGGTTAGGAATATATTCAAATTCTTACATAAGTGACTGATGAGCCACCGAGGAACCCAGGTAGCACAGCAAACATTGGGGGCAAACCTTTCATTGGAAGCAATATCCATGGTCCAGTTCAAGAACTCCTTTGGGGTTAGATGGATACAGTGTTCCGTCTGGTGAAGCCACTCACTGGGGTCCATGCAATGGAGAATTTTCAGTATCTGTGTGGGCCAGATCCATGAAAAACAAAACAAAAACCTCAGGAAAAGGTCTTCAGAAGCTAAATGATAATCACTTACAATAAGGGGGGTGGCCTATCTTTCAGAAAGCTCCCCCTGATTTATTTCCCTCCTAATACCTTGGGAGACGAAGACAGGGGGGAACAGACACACCCGAGGCGCCCTAGTGGTCTGTGATCAGAGTCTAGATGTCCAGATTCCTAAGTCAGTGTCCCTTCCTTTTGATTATACTTTCTAGGTGGCTATCTGCCCCCAGATAGCCACGTCAGCAAAGACGACCCTCTGACACTTTCTGCAGCTAATTGTCAATGCTGTTCCCTACAGCGTTGAGTGGCTTACTCTCAATCTGCCTCTGGTTAGTCTGTCATCAATATTATCATCATCAAACACTTTTCTTAGTGCCCATCTATGCATGGAACCATGCCAAACACCACACAAGAGAGTCTTTGTCCTCCTGATGCTGAATCTCCTTCTGATTGCTCCTGGAGAAGCCAAAGCCAACCCTGCCCTTACGATCTGATCACTCCGGTGGGTTCATCAGAGTGTGGGCGTGGAAGGGGGCAGTCAGTACACCAGAGGCTTTACCTTGCAGAAGCATTCTGGGTGATTTTCCTTCATTGCCAACATCAAGAACGTCTCTCCCATATTCCACAACAAGGGTGGCAGTTCCTTCTCTCCTAATCCAGAGGCTGCTGCTGAAAACCTTTCCAACAGGGCTTCCAGTGTCAGCAGGCGCACGTCAGGGAAAGAAGACTCTAACAGCTGAGAGAAGGAGATGGGAACGTCCCGTGTCTGTTCTCCAGCCTGGACTGCCACTGCCCACATGGCAGCGATGGCTAGTTTGGTGAGGCTCTGGAGGTACTGAGGTAGGCCTGGCACCGTGAAGGTATAGGGGAATCCTGTTATTAGCTCTGATCTTGAGATGATATTTCTGACTTCCTCCCATATGCCAAGATGCTCCAGAACTAAAAAGCAAAAAAACAAAAGTAATCACTTCATTCAAAGTTCCACAAAAGGACTTGGGAAAACACAAGCCTCCGGATACACTAGGTGGGACTATCAGATATCTTTTCTGAGTATATTTCACACATTGCCCACTAAGGTTCAGACTTCTGGTCCAGAAACAATTTCTATTTAGGTAACTCATACTATTTAGGTAACTCATAATTTCCCCCCTGGGGGACAAAAGGCATTCCTATAGGAAGATGTGCTCCTTGCATCCCTCCCCAACATTTAGTCAATATGAACTCAGTAACCTCTTAAATCACCAAGCGTCAAAGTTGAGCTGCTCAGATCCCCTCTACAACACCTCTTCTCAGAGGCTCTTGGTCAAACCCTACAGATATGGAGCTCACATGACAGACTATTCTATTGTTAGTAGGTCTACTGGCCTATTTCTACATTTTGAGGTTCCCAATGAGCCCTTTAGGCATTTGAATACAGTTATTATGTCCCTTCTGTCTTCTCCAGACAAAATACCCCTACTTCCTTCAACTATTAACCATACGATGGGGTTTACCTTCTCTCACTATTCTAACTGCCTTCCTTCCTTTGGACATACTTCACCCCCTCTTAAGGAATGGCCCCACAGAGTGGAACATGATCCTTCGTGTGGCCTGACCAGCTGGACTATTACTTTCTCTGTTCTGACACTAGCCTACGGGAGTTGCATCACACTGTTGACTCATGTGAAGCGTAAAGCCCACTGGAACTACAGCCTTTCTTTTCTTGCTTGGTCTACCAATGATGTGAGTCATCTTTCTTCCACCTTGTACTCAGAGCTTAGACCTAGGCTTCTTTCTTTGTTTTAAACCCAAGTATATCCTGTTAAATTTTATCTGCCTGTTAAGTTTTATGGCCTATCACTCAGATTGCCAAGATCTTTTTGTATTCTCAGTTCTGATAAAAAACACTTAGAGCCTACTATGTGCTTAGAATACTATCCTTGAGGAGTTTATAGTCTGGTGTGAGAAAGAGAAATGAATGACCAGGTAATTCCAATATAATGTTTTAAATAATAATCTGAGTCTTAAAGGGGAAGAATGGATTGGAACCACCAAGCACAGAGCAAAGATTCAAAGGCAAGAAATAGAATGGACCACGTAAGATTCTTCAGACAACACAGTCATAGGGCAAACCTCAAATTGACAAGCATGCCATAAATGCCTCAAATAAGTATTAAGAATGTGGACTGGGCCAGCGGGGAGGACAGACACCTTCGACAAGTGTTCTGGTCAGTCAGCTCCCAGCCAGCCCTGTCCCCCACCCCACTCCAAGCTCTCAATTCACTAACCACCTTTCTGTGGGTCTAGTCATTCCCCAGTTATGAATCCCCCTAACTTTACCATTCTTTCCACAGAATTTTATCTACAAGGACATCAGGATTTCATTAAATGCCTTGTTGAAATTCAGATATCTCATAACTCAGCGAACACTACTGATTTCTAGAAAACTATCATAAACATAATAGAAATGTAAAATATTAAAGTAACAGTTGGAAAAAAGGTGAAATTTTAAACAAATCATATGGGCTTGCAATAATCCTGGAATTAAAATCACAAAATATTCATGTTACACATCAAATTGTTTCAAAAAGAAGTTTGCCCCAAGAGGCAAAGTGAGGGCTCAGGCTCCAGCATGACTGTGCCCCATGGAGACCACTGTCCACCATCTATGGCTGCAGACACACCTTTTCTCTTAACTCAGACTCTGCAGAAGTCCAAGTTCAAGAAGGAGGGCAGGCATCTTTACAAAGCAGCAGGGAAACCCCAGGGAGTTGGGGTCCTCAACCTCTGTGGCCTCGTCTCTACTTTCAATTCCTAAAAACCTTATCCCATTACAAGTTACTAACAAGAAGACCACACTACCATGGTCTGGTTTCCAGATACCAATTCCCTATCCTTCTTACTCACTGCTGCCTGAGGACAAGACTACATTAAAAAGGGGTATCATTTGTTTGGAAAGGAGTCAAAATCATGGCTGCGAGATCTGCTCTTTAAA
Source organism: Myotis brandtii (assembly GCF_000412655.1). NCBI lineage: Eukaryota > Metazoa > Chordata > Mammalia > Chiroptera > Vespertilionidae > Myotis > Myotis brandtii. The sequence continues at coordinate 4,125,709 of NW_005357115.1, forward strand.
ACGTAATTAAAAACAGAAAGAAAGGTCTAGGCCTGTGGTCGGCAAACCGCGGCTCGCGAGCCACATGCAGCTCTTTGGCCCCTTGAGTGTGACTCTTCCACAAAATACCACGTGCGGGCGTGCACGTACAGTACGATTGAAACTTCGTGGCATATGCGCAGAAGTCGGTATTTTGTGGAAGAGCCGGTATTTAGACTCTAGGGCCATTGAGAATAATTTTCAGAGGAACCTGTTAGCTGAAAGAGAGATATTCTAGGCAGAGTGAATAGTCTGTGGGACTCAAGAGCTGGGCACCCAGACTCATTAGCTTCCTCTAGGACTTTGAGGAAGGATGGATGACATCATCAAGAAGTCAGGGGCTAACGGCACTGTCCCAAAAGAGGGGGACCTGGGGTACATGCTCAGGAAGGGTTCCTTTGAACTTCTTGGCCTATATTGCCCATGGAGTTCAGGATAGTTCCGTAAACATTTATTGTGCATACATTAGGTACTTCAGGAGATAAAGACATTCAGAGCTAAGAAATAAAAATTACCTGCAATTAAAGTGCTTTAAAACTAATGGGAGATAAAGACAACTACAAAAATTGCAAAAACGCTTAGTGACTTAAAATTGTTAGTGAGAAAAGCTGACGTGTTGAGTATGTACCATGAACTATAGAATATTATATTCTCATTATTCAATGCTATGAACAATTACGCTTATTGAATACTATTCTAAGTACTTCAACATGCATCAACTCATGTAATGAAGTAGGCACTATCATTATTCCCATTTTACAGATTAGGAAACAGATAAGTTACTTGCCCAAGGTCACACAGAAATGGTAGTTTAAAAAACCCAAAAGAGCCCTCACCGGTTTGGCTCAGTGGATAGAGCGTCGGCCTGCGGACTGAAGGGTCCCAGGTTCGATTCTGGTCAAGGGCATGTACCTTGGTTGCGGGCACATCCCTAGTGGGGGGTGTGCAGGAGGCAGCTGATTGATGTTTCTCTCTCTCTCATCGATGTTTCTAACTCTCTATCCCTCTCCCTTCCTCTCTGTAAAAAAATCAATAAAAAACAAAACCCAAAATAATGACAAAAATGAATGCAATGGGCACTTATCTTCTATTTTAAGAAGTTAAAAAAGGGTTTTCAGGAGGGAACACAATTTAAGAAGGGCCCTGAAGGCTGCCCAGAGGTGCCTGACTGGGAGAGCAAAGGGCAAATGTTTAGGGGGACTTAGGGGGGGAGTAGACAAAGAAAGAGTTGCTAATAGGTTCTCTGGATTAAATGTGTCAACAGAGGAGCAGCAGGAAATGACCCATAAGCCAGGAAATTATCAAATGACATTCACTGAGGCACTTTCTCCAAAATGCCGCTTAGAAAAAATATTCTCTGTTGTGCGGCAAGACCCAAAGAGGTGTCTAAAAGCAGAGTTTCTTAAAAGCATCTGAATCACCGGGAGGGCTTGTTAAATTCCAGTCTGCTGCTGAACCTCAACCCCAAAGTTTTTGATTTAGGTGGTTTGGGGCAGGGGCTGAGAATCTGCATTTCCAACAAGCTCACAGGTGATGCTGCTGCTGCTGAGCCACAAGCCACGTTTGAAAACCAATGTCCTCAGGTGATGGTTCTTAGCCAGATGTTATAAAAACTACACATGCCTGGATCCCTCTCTGGCAGATTCTGATTCAGTTGGCTTCCAGGTGGGCACAGACATTTGTAGTCTGAAGAAGCAACAGGTGCCCTGGCTGGTTTGGCTCAGTGGATAGAGCATTGGCCTGCGGACAAAAGGGTCCCGGATTCGATTCCGATCAAGGGCACGTTCCTCGGTTACAGGCTCCTCCCCGGCCTGGGCCCTGGTCGGGACACATGCAGGAGGCAACGGGTCGATGTGTTTCTCTCACATCGATGTTTTCTCTCTGTCTTTCCCTCTCTCTTCCACTCTCTCTAAAAATCAATGGGAAAATATCCTCGGGTGAGGATAAAGAAAATAAAAGAAGCAACAGGTAATTCTGCTATGTACCCAGATGAGAATCACACTCCTAAGATCCAACTCTCCCAGGGTTTGTAGGGTTTATGTGTGGGTAGGTAGGGCTGCAGTTCCAAGTAGAGCATAGCTCATTCTAGCCTAGTACCTCACCATAATGAAGAACTAGAGAATTCACCACACCCCATTTTCTCTTACAAGAAACACACTAAACCCCTGACCAGGTAGTTCAGTTGGTTAGAGCATCATCCCAATATGCCAAGATTGTGGGTTCGATCCCTGGTCAGGGCACATATGCATGATATGTGGAACAACAAATCAGTGTTTCTCTCTCTTACTCTCTCTGTTCCTCTCTCTCTCTCTCTCTAAAATCAATTTAAAAATAAATAAAATAAAAACACCAAACGAGAGGAAGTCACCAAGAATTCAAAAGAATGAATAGGTGCCCCTGGCAGGCAGGCCTTCAATGTGGCTCTCTATGCACAGGTTCCAGCAGTGAATCAGAAAGACCAGGCTCTGCTCTCAGGAAGTTCCCATTTAAGTGGGGACCACAGAACACCCTCTCCTCAGTGCCCAGAGTGAGGGGTCTCTAGGCGAAACAGGAGGTTGGAGTCAATACTTTAACTTAAGCAGCTGCAGTGACTAACAAGGACATATTGCTTTCCTGTCTAGCATAGTGGTGTCTCAGCCCAGGAAGTACATTAAATTCATCTGGAAAGCTTAGAAAAACACTTATGTCAGGGGACACTTGACCACATCTCTGGAGTGTGCCTGGTTTTAAAGTGACCCAGGTGATTCTGGTGCGCAACTGGGTTTGATTGCCACTGTTTCACCAAAGGGTTTCACCACCAGGATTTCACAACCCGGAGAAGTGCTGTTTTGTGTCCTGCCCTACCAAGTGCTTCAAAGTCTAGACCAACTACTTATTTCTGTTTTATGAGTGCCTGTTGTCTGCAGGGCACAAAAAAACCTCTTTGATGGGGTTCCTCAGTCTGAGGTTTAGCAACTTTCTCCTCTAGAAGAGGATTTTTTCTACTTACAATTTCAATTTTGATTGGTTTGGGTTTCTTTCTATCTTTCTTGGGAAGCCAAGTGTTCCAATGAAAGAATCAAGCCCCTCCTTTGATGGTGCCATCTTATTTTTCATAAACTAGATTATTTTTGCAAATTCTTATTAATTGGAGTTTTCCCCAGCCCTCCTTGTTTGGAGAGTCTTTAGATTTTCCCATCAGTGCGGTCATTTTAGTCACCCAAGTATGTGTGACTGATTCGGAACATCCAATTTGATTTCATCTCTTAAATTAACATCTTCTTTAGAGCAAGGCTATTTCTAGCCTTCAAACGATTGGCTTGCTGGCTGAATTCACTTGGAAGGACACTACCTCCCGCTCTGCTATGTCCTAGTTATTTCAGTGAAGAAGTAATTCCCCAGTTTGGAATTCAAGGACCAATAAAATGTCAAAATAACGTGGCAGGTTGGAATAAGCTGCCAACTTTTTATTTGGTAAAGTAGGGATGTTAAAAACCTATCTATATTCATTTCATGAAAGAAGGGCTATCCTTCACACCAAAAAATAATAATCCATAGTGTCATCATAAAGAACAATTCTTTAAAGAAATTTGGCTTTAAGAAAAATTCGCTTTCGTGTCATTTTGTTAAAGTTTTATTGAGAAAACGTCACCAGGGACTAGCTTTGGAGAAGCTGAGAAAAGCTTCCTGGGATTGATCTGTTTGCATAGCATGACCACCCACAGCAGAGATCTCCTAGGAAGAAACCGACTTTGCCGAGTGGCTCAGGACAATGTCTGTGTGAAGAAGCACAGTGGCCCAGTCACTTCCCTCTGGTCACCTCAGAGGCGTTGAGTTCTTGGTTCTTTGGTGAGTTGCAGATTTCAGTGTTACATCTACAACCTGAACAGTGATGCTAAATGAACTGGATTTCAAAACCGCCACACCCTCACCAACCAGAATAGGGCGCTAACATCGACCTGGCTGAAAGGGGATTTCAAAGCTGCATATGCCTTGAGCAGGGACAGTGTCCTATTTCACAAATCCTGCTGTATTATTTAGGGAAGTCTGACTCCTCCCCAGGGGGCAGGCCCGAGGGTCATTCATCTTTGATTTTCTAAACTACTCATGTAGGTTTGTTAGAATTTCTTTTCAAAACATCATCATAATCTTAAAAAATGCATGTTAATTTAAACAGCTTTGACAAGGGCATTCTGGAAAAAATGTGGATGATATCATTACCACATAATTATGGATACAGCTGAGTTTCACCAGAAGAGCATTTAATTTAGGTTAATTTAACTCTACATAAGTACTCAGCAAAGAGAGAGATTGGAAAATAACAATTAAAAGAGAGAAGGCAGTTTCACCTGGCCTTCTAATCACTGAGCATATTCCCGAAGCGTGTTTGTGCTGTCACCTGAGACCAGTGGTTCTCAGCTTTAGGGTGCTCACTCACCTCCAGATTTCCTGATTCAGAAGCAGGTCCCACAACAATCACAGGTCTAACAAAATCCCAGATGATGCTGATGTTGCTGATGAAGGGACCACACTTTAAGAACCATTACCTCAGAGCATCTGAGATCAGCATGCTTCTCAGTGTAAACATCTTGCCGTGCTGAACGTGTGTAATTCTAGTGTTTAATGGTACCTGTTTGTGTAGACCATGGCCCCTAATCAAAGACAACCCTTCATCTAGTGCTCGACCAAAGAGCTCCTGAACATTATACGGTCCCTGACCTTCCCTGCTATGTCACCAATGAAGAGAGCCTGATTGTTTTTGTGCGGAACTGGCCAAAATAAAAGGGGCAAGAGGGAATAAGTGTACAGGCCCAAGGTGACAGCACTGTCTTGGCCCCAGCAGAGATGGTTATGGGGGAAGCAAAAGCCGGGTGAACACAACGAAATTGTTCTATTTATAAGCAGCAATCAGTATCCATGAAGGAGGAAGGATCCCCATTAGGACTGAAAAGTCCAACCAAACAGGAAAATATGGTTTACCGCTATGGAATAAGTCACTTACTAGGGATACCGTGTGAACGGCAATATTGATTGCATCACTGAGGTGGTCACTAGCCACTGAGGTATAGAAGAAGGGTGTTTATTCTGCCTGATGTTGCACATGCTGTTCCCTTTGCCTCAACTCAATGAATGAATGAATAAATGAATGGATTTCTCCTTCATATATTATAAAGGCTCTGAATTCTCTGGTACCACTAGGCCAAGAAAACTTTGCAGCTGTAATTGTTCTGAAGTTTCTTTTATCCCCCCTGCCTCTCTCTCCCAGAATCTCTACTCTTCTTTTAAAAGTAGGGGGTGAGAAAATATAAACAGATTTCACTTTTTAATGCCAGCTTGCTCTATTTCAAAGAATTGTAGCTCTGGTCAGAGAGTTCTGTAATCAGATCCAACAAAAGTTCTTATCTGAAACGGTTGATAAACTGGTTCTAAAAATAATCACAGATGATAATTTGTACACTGTGAATGTTAATGGCCTGTTATGCAATTTCTCAGTAAAAAAAAAATTATATTTGGGGAGAAAAAGAAACCATAGGAACTACAACAACAACAAAAAACAACTGATTTAATAAATCTTGGCTTCTCCTTATCGAAGGGAAATTCCATTCTTCTACTTAATCCTCTGCCCCTCCCAATAAACTGTAATCCTGACCCCAAGGGCCCTTCCAGTTACAAACATGTAGAATGACCTGCTGGAAGGAACTGGATTCCAACTCTGTCTTGAGAAGCACCCTGAACTGGCAGTGGTTGTTTATTTCTTGCCTACTTTTGTCTCTAGGTCTCTGAATCCCTTCATGCCCTGCTTACACAGGTGTGAATCCAGACACACACCCCTTTGGAAACATCCCCTTCTTTCCTTACCCCCTGCATATTCTCAAAGGCATGTATTTTTAAGCACAAAATTCCTTACCTGCTGCTGAGCAAGGAGGAAGACTATCTTGTCAACCCATAAAATAAAAACACAGTTCCTTCAGAAAGCTCAGCAGGCACTGTGTGGTTCCAACAGCTTTTACTTCTTGCTTCCACCCACCATCCCATCCTGCCTCTGCCCAGCGCAGGGAGGAAGTCGGGAAATACTTGTAGAGAAACACATGACAACCGAAAGACATGACCATAAAATTACTTCTAAGCATACACAGCTTCTGGTTCTTTGTCAGTGAACTGCTCCTAAGGACAGGATCCGGATATCAGAGATTTCCCCACCATACCTTAGACATTCCTGTTTAGTTTACTTTTTCCCCACTAAGGACCAGGGGCTTCTGTTCCACTCACAGGCAATGAGATACAGTCTGAAACCAACCTGAGAGGAGGGAGATGGCTAGGAAGATTCCTTTAATGAACTGGGGTTTACCTCTGTTATCTCACTGTAGTAAGAGAGAGGCTAGGACTACCTACCTCAGTCCCTTGCCAGCGCTACAGTTTACAGTTCTGGGAGAAACAGACTCTAGGACTGAAGAGGTTGCTGGCACCATCGGACTACAGACCAACACCTGTAGGAACGATGCTGCAAGGTGCAGCTGATAACTGGCAAATCCAACAATCTGGTTGCACTGGGAATGCCATTTAAGGTGAAGTCTGGCCTCAACATGGAGGCAGGAGTTAAGTCAATTCTGCCAGATGAGCAGTGGAAGACGGTGAACCTGAGAGTAAGTGCACCTGACCACGGGACCAGCAAGCTCTGTCTTCGACTCTGGATGTGATGAATATTCATTTCTTTGCTCTTGCTATCAATTTTACCTCCTACTAGCTGGTTGTTGTTTTTTTCAATGTTGGATTTTTTCCTTTCTTAATGGCTTTTCAAGGAGTTTTCACAATGTTTTTCATGTGACCTTCACCCCAATCCTCTGACGGCATTATCTCCTTTTTACAGTGAGGAACCAAGAGGTTTCAAAACAAAGTGATGAACGTAATTTTTGCTTCAGCTCGTGAGGGTTTAATTCCTTTAGGAATTACCCTTCTGCCATAAACAACTAGAAAACTGGACAAAATGTACAAAATTGTTTTTAAACATTAGACATGGGCAGTGCAAGACAGTGATCCCCGACAGAAGGAAACAAACAAGGCAAGCCTTTCAATTGCCCCAGACTACTCCCCACAGTAGAGAAACCTTGTAATCTATGGGACATCAGGGAGAGACCTGAAAGAGTATCGCTTTGTTAATGGAGCTAAATTTGCACTAACTAAAGGCTCCTTTTTAGATTGGGTCCATCATAACAAAGCTTAAAAACAAGTCTTAGAAGATTTCTGATCAGAGTATCTGAAAACATAATATTATATGATAGTACTCCTCAAATTAAGTCACAGGTTTAACACAATACCTATCAAAATCCTAGCTGGTGATTCTTTTTAATTATATTTTTATTGATTTCGGAGAGGAAAAGAGAGGGAGAGATAGAAACATCAATGATGAGAGAGAATCACTGAACAGCTGCCTCCTGCACGCCCCACACTGGGGATCGAGCCTGCAACCTGGCATGTGTCCTGACAGGGACTCCTGGTTCATAGGTTGACACTCAACCACCGAGTCCCGCTGGCCACGCTGGTATTTCTTTTTTTGCAGAAATTGACAAGCTGACCCTAAAATCTGTTTGAAAGTGTAAAGGACCCAGTCATAACAATCTTGTAAAAGAAGAACAAAGTTGTAGGACTCACACATCCTGATTTTAAAAGTTACTACAAAGCAATGATAATTAAGACAGTGTGGTGGTCCTGGCATAAGGAAAGATATATAGATCAATGAAATAGATTTGAGAGTTTAGAATTAAATCCATGTATTTATATGGTCAATTGGTTTTTTGAGCAGGGTGCCAAGCCAATTCAATTGGGAAAGGATAAGTCTTTTCAAATATGGTGCTGGGACAAATGGACAGCCACATGCAAAAGGATGAGAGAGAATCTGTACCTGACACCAATACAAAAGTTAACTCAAAATGAACCAAAACCTAAATATTAAGAGATGTAATTATAAAACTCCTAGGAAGAAAACATGGGTACAAATCTTTGTGACCTTGAATTAGGCAATGGTTTCTTAGATATAATATCAAAAGCACAAGCAACAACAGAAAAAATAAACTAGACTACATCCAAATTAAAAACTTTTTTACAGCAAAGGACATTATCAAGAAAGTAAAAAGACAACCTACAGAATTGGAGAAAATACTGGCAAATTGTATATCTGATAAGGTATTAATATCCAGAATATTTAAGGAACTCTTACAACTCAGGAATAAAAAGACAAATAACCCAATTTAAAAATGGGCAAAGCATCTCAAGTCATTTCTCTAAAGAAGACATACAAATGGCCAATTAGCATCAGAAAAGATACTCAACATTATTAGCCATTAGGGAAATGCAAATCAAAAGCACAGTGAAATACCACTTCACACCCACTAGGATGACTATAATAAAAAAGATGAACAATAATAAGTGATGTTGATGATGTGGAGAAACTTGGAAACCTCATATGTTGCTGGTGGGAATGTAAAATGGTGCAGTCTGTTTGGAAACAGTTTGGCAACTCCTCAAAAAGTTAAACTTAGAGATGGCATATTGCCCAGCAATTCTACTCCTAGGTAAGTACACAAGAGAATTGAAAATATATGCCCCCCTAAAAAAATTAAGTATCAATCTTCATAGCAGCATTATTCATAACAGCAAAAAGTGGAAACAACCCCAATGTCTATGAACTGATGAATGGATAAACAAAATGTGGGATATCTATATAATGGAATATTATTCAGCCATAAAAAAGAATAGACTGTTGATTCATTCTACAACATGGATGAACCCTGAAAACATTATGATAAGAGAAGGAATCCAGACACAAAAGACCACATGATGTATGATTCCATTTATATGAAATGTCTAGAATAAGCTTTCAAAAATAACTTGCTTAACTAATTTAATTGACACGGGCAACTAGTTTCAGATGATCTGTGATGAGGGGGGCTGGAATGGGGCAAGACAGGAACATACAGCAAACCTGAAATTACAGATCTGAGACCCCAGTTGCTCATCTGAACAGTATTTTACCTCTGGGGTGGAGATGTGGGTAAGGGGGTTTTGTGACATCATTTTGTTAAGTTCCAGACACTCAGCCCAACTCACACTATTGTGAGGCCCTTAATTTTGGTCATAGAAATGGGAAGTAGACCAGGAGCCAGAAAAGCTTATTTCACTAACCAGCTGTGTGACCTTGGGCAAGTCACTTAATTGCTATAGTTTCCACGCTACCTATTGATTAAGTGGTCTCTGAACTTTAAAATTCTAAGGATTGTGGGTCTATGTACTCAGCACCAGGCTTGGAATTAATGAGGGATAAACACCACATGAACCTGGCAGTCTATTAACACACCCTGTATTATTCTGACATCCGAGAGGCAGCTAGGAACCATCCGCTTATTTTAGGAGCTCACTGTCCCTGGGAAAGACACTTTTGGCAAAAGCAACAGCTCAGATGATAGTCCCAGTGTTTTGGAGAAAAAAACTAATTTATTGACAACAAAGCCTGTTTTTTTCCCTTGAAATTTCATAGCTGCAGGCCCAGAAATACAAAGTCCCCAGAAGACTCTAAAAATGTGTTCTCAATTCCCTTTTATCTCCCACCCAGAGCTGAGAGAATAGCACCAACTGTGTCATATTAAACACATCTGCATCTAACGCTGATAAAAGTGCATGACCGAGGGAACAGATACGAATTGTTTTCAATTTGTTCAGATGGGATTGGTTAAATTTAACCTAATTAGACCAAATAATCAAAGCAGGTGTTCATAAGTTGCCAATGTTTTCATTCTCTGTAATTGTTTAAATGGCTATATTTCCCAGGAACTTAGGTAAAGGAAGTTAATATCTATAAAAATCATTGACCTTATATTCATTCATGTCACACATATATTATTCATGTTCTAGGCCGTACAAATACAAGGCATTGCTGAATACTTCTCACAGGTTTTACCGCTTAACCATCATCAACATCTACACTGGCCTTTGGGAGGGCTTACATGACCTAACCTCCATTGTATACATACGAGCAGTAATAAATGAGAGTCTGTCTTCTAATCTTACACTGATCTACAAAGCACACTGACTAGGCATGTAGACTATTTAGGAATTCTGATTTCACGCGCACAAGATGGTAACTTTTAAGGCAGTTAGAAGAAAAATATTAACAATAAAAAGTTACATTCCAATTAAAACAAAACGTTTATTGCATTTGGCAAAATGATGAGATCTGAACTATAAATCCCAACTAACAAAGTAACCACAAAATGCAGTCACCAGCAGCCTGGTGATGGGAAGTGTTTCGTGCAGTGGCTGTAGGTCCACTTTCAAAAGGAAACAGAGCAGGTGCTTGCCCAGGAATGGTCAAGTTTTCTCTTTCTAGTAATCTGCTCCAATCCTGGGTACACCTCACATTACTCCAGAGACCCTCAGGATGGGAGACAGAAACGCAGGCAAGAAAGTCACTGTAAAAGCATGTGTTCTAGAACAGTGGTCTGTGGACCACTGGTGGTCCATGAGGTCCAAAAGGTTGGTGACCGCTGTTCTAGAAGCACTTGTAAAGGGGATCCCTCTCTGAGGCCTGGGGGTCCTGCAGGAGGGGCAGAAGCCTGAGAAGTTATGTCAACAAAGAGGATTCTAGGGCACCCCTCCTGAGGTAGTGAGTGGTTTTGACTCTGGGCCCTGATGGGGTTGTGAGGCCACAGTGTAGGTGGCTGGAGAGCTCAGGCTCTGCTATCTTTTTTAATTTGTTACTTGTTTTTATTTTTATTGATTTCAGAGAGGAAGGGGGGAGAGAGAGAGAAACATCAATCGGCTGCTTCCTGCACACCCGCTACTGGGGATCAAACCCGCAACTGGGGCATGTGCCCTGACGGGGAATCCAACCATGACCTCCTAGTTCATAGGTCAATGCTCAACTACTGAGCCACACTAACTGGGATCAAGCTCTGCTATCTTACCACACATGTAACATTAGGCAGTTTTCTCTGTGCCTCAGTTTCCTCATGTCTAAAATGAAGGACCATGCCTGGTTGGGTGGCTCAGTTGGTTAGAGCATCATCCCATACACCAAAAGATTGCAGGTTCCATCCCTGATGGGGAGAAGTACAGGAGGCAACCAATTGATGGTTGGTTTGGCTCTAAAGTCAATAAACATAATATCCCTGGAGGATTAAAAAAATAAAAAATAAAATAAAATGAAGGACCACTAGTACCTCCTTCATGAATGCATGCAAAATGCTTGCATAGTGCTTGGCATAGAGTTAAGTGCTCAATAAATATTGGTCATTATTATGATCTCTACAAGAAGATGACATATATTTTTAATTTTTTAATTTATTGATCTTTAAAAAGAGAGAGGAAGGGCGAGAAAGAACCATCGATTTGTTGTTCCACTTATTCATGCATTCATTGGTTGCTTTTTGTATGTGCCCTGACTAGGGATGAACCCCACAACCTTGGTGTATCAGGACAATTCTCTAATCAACTGAGCTACCCAGCCAGGGACTATGAGAAAGATGATATTGAAAATGTTTCCTGAAAATGAGAATATGACGGGCATTCAATAGACATTTCAGAGAAATAGCCTTTTGAGATAACTTATGTGATGTGGAACAGGATGGACAAATCCTTCTCCACCTAAACCATTTCTAAGAAATTATGTCGATTCTTTACCTCTTTGGGACTAACTAATCCTCTTCAAGATCTGTACTGCAATACATGATACATATATAGTTATAAAAGAAAGAACCAGGTTGCATAAAATTAGTAAAATAGAGACTAAGAAAGCAAAACCCCTCACAAACACACCAGGAGAACTTCAACTGAAAGTTAGAAAGTGCAAATAGGTAAGAGGCTTGTTTAAATACTTGGTAAAAGAAAATGTTCAATTCAATTGATGTGAAAAACACAAATTTAAGGGGTGTGGACATAAAAGAGAAATAGAAAGTCCATCTCTCAGAATAAGAGGATAAATATTTAGTCAAGACTCAGATAGAATTTCAGTAAATAGATATTTCACTGGAAAATTTCCAACCCGAGAGCAAATAATTTGAGATGGGTTTAAACTGAGAATGAAAGCTCTCGATTCCACGTCCCTGCCCGGGCCTGCAACAGCCTCCGAGACCTGTGGCAGCAAGGCTTTTTCTTCCTCAGCCCCCCCAGCTCCAACCGGAGACTATAATTTTCTTTCCAGCAGGAAACTGATATATTCTAATGATGACAGCTGGATTCAGAAGAGGAAAAAGAATACAGGGGACAGAGAGTCCTCGTGGGTTTAAATCACTTTACAACTCAAAACAAACCCCCCAGATTTGGAATTTTTAAAACCTAGTTAATGGCTGAGAAAACCTCAAATGATTGGGAAGTACTAAGATAAAAGTTTGAATTACACAAAACACATCATTATCTTAAGCTTTTCTAATCATCTTCTCTACCTTTCCCCTTCACTGTTTTTCTCATTGTTTATGCCCCCGGCCCTTCAATGTGGTTCTAAGATCCGTTAGTGGTAGGAATAGCCTTCCAAGGTCACTTACAAAATAATATTTGAGAGGATCTGTGTTTCCTCCATCCAAAAAAGTTTTCCTGAAAGTGATATTACTTTATTTCTTTGGGAATAATTAATCTCCTTCATATTTAGATACATTTACTGTTGAAATACATGTACACACAGAACAGAATTATACTGCGTAAAATTAGTACAATGAGAAATCAGAGGAATGAACCTCCCTATAAACACACCATTATAAAACAACTACTTTTAGCAATATGTTGCCTTTAACTTTAGTCTGGTCCTCCACTCCTCACCCCCTACCTCCCAAACTCCCAATACCGATGACCATAATGCCTGCACATATCTCTTTGACATTCCGAGAAAGAATTTTCTGTTACATTCTTTTTTAGTGACAAGAGGAACTGAGCTTCCTAAGGTTGCTAAGAATCCTATGAGGATGCAAGCATAGAGAGAAATGTCACCTCTTCTATGAAGCCCTTACTGTCCTCCCCAGTAGAAATGACCATTCATTCTTTAGTGTCTCAAATGTATTCAGTACACATTTCCTTTCTGTAATCCCTTATTGCAACTACTTATAAGCCCAAGACATATTCATGTGTATCTCCAGATGTAGGTGCTCAACATGTCTGATGCTAGTTGTCACGTCTTAAAGAAAATAAATGAACAACAACAACAAAATGATCCTTTTCTAAATCAAAGGGGCAGGAGCAGACGGAATCAACTGGATGCCTGACATTCTCTGCCCGGGATGCTCTGCCTCAGTGTCTTCCTGAGAAAGCAGGCATTTCTTCTTTCCTGAAAATGTTTAAGAATAGGAGGAGAGCCCAGCCGATGTGGCTCAGTGGTTGAGCATTGTTCCATGAACCTAGAGGTCGCCCGTTCGATTCCGGTCAGCACAAATGCTTGGGTTTTGGGCTCATTCCCAGTAGGGCGCATGCAGGAGGCAGCCAATTGATGTTTCTATCTTTCTATCCCGCTCCCTTCCACTCTCTAAAAATCAATAAAAAAGTATTTTAAAAAAAGAATAGGAGGAAAACAGTGAATGTGAGGGGTAGAGCACAATTCTGCTAGGCTGCAGGGGATTAGATTAGATGCATGGTCATGATAATGATGAAAATAATATTAACGGTAGCTAATATTAACTGAGCACTTATTCTGATGATGCAAAGCACATTCATTTTTGCAAAAATCCTCACTGAAGGATATCTTTTCCATTGATTTTTAGAGAGAGTGGAAGGGATGGAGGGTGTGGGAGAGAGAGGGGGAGAGGGGGAGAGAGAAACATTGATGTCAGAGAGACACATCAATTGGTTGCCTCCCACACTCGCCCCAGCGGTATCAAGCCTGCAATCCAGGTATGTGCCCTTGACCAGGAATGAAGCTTGTAACACTTTGGTGTGTGGGCCAATGCTTTAACCACTGAGCAACACCGGCCAGGGCTGCAAAGCACATTCTTTGGCTTACAAGGTAAACTATAATGCTATGACATTATTCTGAAATCATGTTGAAATCTACACATCTAAGTAAGTGATCACCTTGGTTGGTAATATACTTAACTATTGTTCAAATGGCCTTTGAAAACAATTTATGAAACACACGAGAATAGTTTTCATTATTTTAAGCTCACAAGTTTATTTTTACCTAAACAGTGCTATCCCTCTTAATCACCATTGTATTTGACATTTGGTTAGTCCTAAAAATCTAATTCATCCTCAAAGGAGGACAATTTGTTCTACTGTTTTGTGGATGTATTATATGAATACATGCATTCATAGAGATAGACATAGATACATACACATACATCCTGTGGTTTATGAGGGTAATTCCCAAAGGACCAGACAAAAGCAGTACTTGTCCAACAGGAATATAATATGAGGCATATATGTCATTTTGATTTTCTAGTAGCCACATTTTTAAAAGCAGAAAGAAACAAGTGAAATTAATTTTAATAATACATTTGATTTAATCCAATATATAAAAAAATATCATTCTGACTCATAATCAGTGAAAAACCAATGAGAAATTTAACACTTTTTTTTCATACTGGGTCTTTGAAATTTGGTGTTTAATTTTATTCTTATAGAACATCTCAATTTGGATCAGCCACATCCCAAATTGTGCTCAGGAGCCACATGTGGCCAGTGTCTGCCATATTGGACAGTGCAGGATAAAGTATTTAGAGCTATGGTGTCATACTAGGATAAGAGTTTGGAGGAAAGGAAGATTCAAAATGGCCCAAGTCATCTTTATGGAGGAGCTAAAGGACAGGCACTTACAGAAGAGAGAGGGTATTTTACAACATTCAAGGGTTAATCCTTCTAGACAAGAAAGAATGGTACTACGTCAAGAAAAACTTAGTTCAAATAAACTAATAACTACAGTCAACAACACAACTCTGATAGGATCCCACTGATTGGACTTGTGAATAATAAGCAACTCTTTCATGGCCAAGGCCCTTTAGACACTAAGCAGAGAAGTATTATAAAGCTACATGGAATCTGGAATTGAAATACAAAAATGTTGGAAACCCAAAACAACTTACATCTGGTAACATCTGGTTTATAATCTCTGGACCCCAGTTAGCTCAAGAGTAAAATAAAGTGGACACAACCCTGAGGTGTCTTATAGCGAGGGTGACCTAGAATTTATTGCGCAAACCTGGACACTTTCAAGAGTAAAAGGGGGCACTGTTAATAATTACGCTGGGACGAGAGGCATAAAGGAGGACTTTTTTACAGCCATAAAACTATATGATCCCATTCTACCAAACGGACACAACAGCTACCCCTGTGCAGGGATGTGGAGCTGATGAAAGTCCAGGCATGTTCTTATTACCTCTGCATGGCCAGGGGGGCTTTGTGGGCTAATATGCATTGATCCGGGTGAGGCGGTTTCGCACCTCCCCCTCAAAGCATTTTAACTTGGTTTGAATTTGGGAGCGGGGTTCCATCTGGACAGAGCTGGACTCTGACAGCCTGAATATATTTACTGAAGACAACAAATCATTGACAGACTAAATTTAACAGAGGAAAGGCCTGGCCTGCTTGTACTCAGAGTCTGACTCTGTAATTGTAGCCTCCTTCAGACAGGCCTAATCAATTAGAAGAGGCTGATTTTAACCAGTTGCAGGCTCATTACCCTGCATTCCAGTTTGTGTTGACGAAAATCAGTTTCAGTCTGTGGCCTGGAACTCATGTACAGCACTTCCTGCGGCCTCTTATATAAACATTTCAAAAAAAATTTTATTTGGAGTTGCCCTTCTCCCTTTTAAGAAAACCACTTTGTGAATCATGATTAAAATAGAACAATTGTATGTGGATCTGGGACCCATACCAGGAAACATATATGACCCAGGAACACGTATAAAGTCAGAGCTTGAGGTAGCGAGGGGTGGATTTGAGACAGTCTCAAATATCCAGGCTCCAACATTAAATGAGTCCAGCTCAGTTATCTCCACAAAGGGAACAGAAAGAACTCTTATTGAAAATGATGACCTTTCATCATGGGGGAAGAGTACCTGAGAACTCTCCACTATTTTTTCAACTTCTTTGTGAGCCTTAAATTATTTTAAAATAAAAGGTTTAAAAGGGAGTGTTGCGACGATTCAATGTTTTACAAGTGTAAAAAATATATATATTCTTACTCGTCAGAGTTGACTTATAGAAATGATAACCTTTCAAAGGAAATGCATGAAATAAGAAAAAGTCAAGGTCTTAGAAACACAGAAGGTATCTGAGTAGATTCCACACTCTTCCCTGAAAGACCAAATAGAAAGTAAACAGCAAACTTCCAACTAAACAAGGACACGTTTCCTTGAGAAGCTTCTATGAGGGAACCATATGACACTATGTTTAATTTCGATGTGTGGTTTAGTCTTAACAAAAGTAGAAGGTAGGGGAGTGTGTGGAAGAGTCACTCAAAACCCCACCTACATTTCAAAGACCTGTAACCATTCCAAAATATGATATAACTATGAATCATACCTGGCTGGTTGCCTTTTGTGGGTTTGTCAAGGCAGCGAGTCAACAGGAAGAGGATATCAATATACACAGCTCTGGTCACCAAACATGGATTTTGCCTAGAAAGGTAAAGAATAGAAAATAAATTGATATTTTCTCTCCCTGAGGCGTAGGTCACAGAAAAGAGAAAAAATGGTATTTTTCTACCAGGCATGTCATGAGGCTTAGGGAGTTACAGCAAATGTTAAAAAAGAACAGATAATCACCAATGGTGAGAACACATCAGTAAGTCAAGTGGGAAAAAGAAATCCTAAAGCATGTGGTGGAGGTCGAGCCTAGGCGTGTATAAAACAGGTAACACTTTACGCTCTGGCTACAAGTAAAATAAACCGAAAACAAACAAAAACCAATGCTGTCTCCCAGTTATCTGAAAACAAGATGTGGTGGTGGGGAGGACCATATTCTATTATTTTCTTCTTAATGAACAAATCTAGGGGGAAAACCATTGGTTATGAAGATCACTGGTGTAGCATTTTGGAGAAGAAAAATTGCACTCACATATGACAAACCATATCTATGGACTTAAAGTAACCAGCTGAAAAACAAACACATGAAAGCATTAACAAACACCGGAGCAGACATTCCTAATACATGGAATATTTTCTTCTCTCAATAAATGGAGCAGTTCATTGTACAATACGACCCACAGGCTGGAACAAGTGAGTGGACTCGGATGTAGGGATCTAGATACAAAAGGAAGAATGGAGTCTTTCTTTTGAGAACAGCACTGCCCTGGCCAGGTAGCTCAGTTGGTTAGAGCATTGTCCCGGTTGTGGGTTCAATCCCTGGTCAGGGCACATACAAGAATCAATCAATGAATCCATAAATAAATGGAACAACAAATCAATGTTTCTCTGTAAAAATAATCAACCAATTAAAAAAAAAGAAAAGATCGGCACTGAAGGTCCCTGGCTCTGAGCCTCAGTTCATCCTGACCAGGAAAAGGGCCCAAACCTCTTCAGTGTACTAATAATTCGGCACAAGTAGTAAAATCAGTAGGGACAGATCTGGGTTTGAGTCCTGGCTTTGCCATTTATCTCTGTGACCTGAATCAGACTCCTGACCTGTACAATGGGAAACCTAGTCACCTCTGTGAGTTACTGTGAGTATTTGGTGTGGCAGAGCAAACTGGAATGCCCACCTTGGTACCCATGGCAGATGCCCCCTAAGCGTTCATTCCCTGCCCTTCTCTGCTTCTAACATGAGATTGGGGAATGGCACAAGTGTTCTGCCTGGTGGATTTCCATTTACTGATCCCTAAACCTTTCTTCTCATTCCCTGTGAGTAAGTTTACCATTTCCCCGAAGTTTATTCCCACTCTGACCTGAACTGCCCATATCCTAGGGCTGCCATATGTTCTAGCATGAAAAGCAATCAGATACTTTTGATTTAAAACAAACGTTCTTTTTTCAGTTTCTCTGTTGCTGACCTGCCTCATTTCTGTCTCACTGACTTGCTTCACCAACATTATCTGCTCGCTCCCTGGTTCTTACCCTGCCATCACTCCTAGTTTATATGTATACTTCATGTTTGGCCTAATTTCATACCTGCATCTCGTTATTTTTTAAAAAATAGTTTAAAAAATAGGTAACACCACATGCGCATGGTATAAAAATAATTCAAACAGTACAAAAGGACGTAGTGTGAAAATTAAGTTCCTTTTCCATGCCCCCACCGTCTACCCATAATCTGTTCCCTAAGGCACCCATTATTACTACTTAGTATATCCTTCCAGGAACATTCTGTTCATTTACAAGCATCTATCTAGAGCTACCCACTTGTTTATTTTTACATAAATAGTGGTTTACTATGTATAGTAAGCCCTAACTTAACACTGTCAATAGGTTCTGTGACTTCAAGTGAAAGGACATTTAACAAAACCAATCTGACCACAGCCTAATTGATATAAACAAGAGTTAAGTTCCTTCAACATCTCGTCAACGTTATAACATGATGACATTGAAGGAAACGATGGTATTTGAGGACCTGCTGTACTAACTTCTGAGCTTACTTCTTTTCACTAATATATTTTGGATATCATTCTATTAAAAACATAGAGATCTGCCTCATTAAAAAAAAAAATGGCTGTAAACAGCTCCATTTCATGGATGTGCCAATCCCCCACTGAAACAATTCAGACTGTGTAAGATACTTTGCTGAAAACAATGCTGCAATAAATGTACATGTACATCAGTTTTGTGCGTATAAGAGGAGAAACTCCTAGAAGCTGAATTGTGGGATCAAAATATTTTCACATTTAAAAATTTTTGATTGATTTTGACAAGGTGCTCTCCAAAGAGACTGTACCAATTTACACTTTCACCAACAGTGTGTAAGAATTCTAGTTTCCCCCAACCTGCCAACATGGTGCATTATTAAACTCTGACTTTTGCCAAGATGATAAAGAAAAATAATATCACATTGTTTTAAATTGCAATTATTTTATTATTAGAGGCCTAGTGCACGAAATTCGTGCACAGGTAGAGTCCCTAGGCCTAACCGGCAATCAGGGCCGATCAGGTTCCCCTCCTCCTGGCCTCCCTGCTTCCTCTTTTCCTCGCTCCCTCAGCGCCCCACTGCCACCGCCGGTCGCCCACCATGTTCCACACCGGCTCCTGGTGGTCAGCACATGTCATAGTAAGCAGTCGAACTCCCGAGGAGACAATTTGCATATCAGCCTTTTATTATATAGGATAAGTGAGGCCGAATGTCACTTTACATGCTTTTCAAAAAAGATACTTGAAGTTCTTTTTCTGTGAACTGTATTCAAATTCCATGTATATTATATTGTTGGTCTTTTCCTTATTGATTTGTAGGAACTCTTTGTATATTAAGAAAATCTTTGTCACATGTTACAAATATGTTTTTGCAGTTTATCACTTGTCTTTTAACTTTACTTATAATTTTATTTTACAATTCAAGAATATTTAGTTTTATGCAAATACATTAATTTTTAAATTTATGTCTCCTGAGTTTTATGTCAAGCTTACAAAGTCTAACCCTTCTCCAAAATTTTACATAAATTTCCCCCCATATTTTCTTCTAGTACCTTGCAGTTCCATTTTGTTATTCTTTAATACTTTTGATCTATTTGAATTTTTTAACCCTAATCCTTCTCCTACTTTTTATCTCTACCTAGTTTCCCCCAGGTCTCTCAATCATGACTTCCTATCCTTATTCTTCCACCCACTATGAAAAGCCCACAGTCTATGAAAACTTCTTTAATGATATCATTTGCAATTCTAGCATTTCCACTGTTTAACAGGTAGGACTTTCCCTGCCAAAGAAAGGGCTACTCAGAAAGAAAGGGAGAAAACCCCTGCAGGGGTTAGTGAGTCATCAGATGTCTAGCACAGGGCGAGGAGATGGCCTGCAGAGAGCAAATGAAATGCCTCCTGAGCCTCCAGCTTTAAGCGAGGTGCTGGGGGAGATGCACGTGAGATAATTTCTGACCTCAGAGACTGTTGTCTAGTTATACGGAGACAACTATAAAGTCAAACTTTGGGAGAGGACATAAGGAGTTAAGAGCAAGAACAAATCAGGGTGGACTGGAGAAATGAAAAGGGTCTATGAAGATGTAACTCCAGCTGGGCCCTGAAAGATGGGGAGAATTTAGACAAAGTTGACAAGGAAGGTTATGTTGAGAGGGGGCAATAGATGTGGGAAGGCATTAGTCTGGCTTGGCTGGGGACCTGGGAGACCAGAGTGGCAAATGAGAGGATGTGTTGAGAAGGAGGGAACAAGAGCAAGGCAAGCCAGGCTTTCAGAAGGTGGGATACTTTGTGTTGGCTGGATGCTTCTCATGGAAAAACATACTTTCTGCTCCCATGTGGCCTCACAGGCAAAGCTTTGCACCTGGATGTTCTTCTGTCTGTGGAACCACGAAGGGAAGTGTTGGGGGAACCGGTTTGACTTTCAAGTCTGATGAGGAGCTTAGCTTCCAGGAGATTTTTAGTTAAGTTAATATATATTTTTTAAATTTTCTAAGCGAGTAGAGGAAGGTTTGGCAATCTTTAAAGCCCACTACCAGGCTAAAGTGTTCTGCATCTTCTCTGGACCCGGCACAGGCTGGCGACCTTGGGACTCTTCAGGGACAGTTCTGACCGCTCCCATAGCTGTGAAGCTCTGGCCATCTGAGGTAGTCAACGAGATCATGGGAGGCTCCCTCTAATGCTGCTGCTTTCGATTCCAGGGAACAGAGAGGATCTGGGCCACATAGGAGCCCATCCATGGCTTCTCCTCCGAGACTGACTCAGAAAGAAATCCTGGCGCGCAGCCACCGCGCATGGCTCCACCCTGGAGCCCCGCCACGGTCACAACCACAGCCACATAACATCCCCGTCTGGAGTCAGTGTTGGGCTTCTCTCTGAACTGGCTTCTAAGTCAGGAAAATAATTTTTTTCTCCCTCTTTTTCTCACTCTTCCTTGGTGTTTGTTCTGACTTGGAAATGGTACACTGTGAGTTCAGGGTGAGCCAGAGGTTTGTTCTCGGTCTGTCAAGCCACTTTGATGATGGGAATAAAATCCTGGGAAGAGCAAGCCAGCTGGACAGGAAACCAAGCCACAGGGTTTTGGTGGGCTTGGGGCTTTTTTCTACCCCCAAATGGAAAAACCCTGGCATGGGGCATGGTATAGTGAAGATTTAGTGTTTTTAAAAAAGCTGAAGTGGTCTGGGTCTAACAGATGGGCTGAAAAATAGCATAACAGTGGCTTTAGAAGGAGTAGCAGGAATCAGGTACTATGAGGACTGAGTTTAGATATCTAAAATGAAACAAAGGGCCTATTAAGAAACTTGCTTTCTTCCACTTTTTTTTTTTTTAATCATTTGTCTCCTGACAAAATTCTGCCCGAGAACCTGATTAATATGTTTCTGCCTTGGGAAATCTCTGAACTTCATTAAACCTCCTGCCCTCTCTCCTGGATGTTGGGGGGAGGCAGAAGGCAGGGCAGAGAGCAGGGCTTCCCAGACACGTCCACAATGGTCCTAGTGTCTGGGGGACAGCAGGAGCTCTTGGGAAGTCTGTGATAAATTATTCACTTCTCCTGTCCCTTCCGGAATCCCAGTGGCTGCAGAGCTTTCTAACTGAGGACCATTCATTCAGAAAACATTTACTAAGAGGAGACTAAGAGCCAGGAATAGTGCCAGTGTTTGGAAACATGAAGATGAAATGAATCAGTGACACAGTCACTGCCCTCAAGGAACTTAGAGTCCTGAATAGTGTTTTTCAAACTGTAGGTTATGGTCCATTTTGCTGATTATGAAATCAACTAGTGGGTAGTGACCAGCATAAGAGAGAGAAAGGAAAGGAGGGAAGGGGAGGGAGGAAGAAAGAGGAAGGAGAGAGCAAACTAGGGAAGGTAGGAAGGAAAAAATATAACCAGAGTGCATCAAACTAATAAAGGAATTGTTTCCTTCACTTGTAAAGTAACTTACCCAGAATGAATTTTTAATAAATTTACATGTAAGATGTAAATAATTTATGAAAAGCAATTAATTTTAAGTAAAAATACTGATTGATTTGTTCTAACTCCTTTATTTTTCTTTTCCAGGTAATAAGCCACTCTGCACTATACTAAATGGTACCTATAGGGTTATGCTTGGTATCCAAAATGATGATGGATGTGTTGAAAGAGAACATTCCTGAAATTAAATATGCTAAATCTTGAGTAAATTCCCTTTTTGTTGCATTTTTTAGACTGTTTTTAGACTTACATAAACATTAAAATTTCAAACTTCAAAATTTCATGTGTGTATATACATATTCATATATCCACACAGCACATAGATACACATTAGGTCACATGTAAGAAGTATTTTTTTTTGTTGTGAATGGCCATCAGAAAAACTTGAAAGCCACTAGTTTGGTGGGAGGAACATACAACAAACCCATCATACTAGAGTGTGATAGGTGCCCCAAAGGAGGGTCGACAGAGTGAAATTAAAGATGGTGGAAGAGGAACTGTTTGGTGTATCTGGGTGAGTCAGGAAGTGACTTGGCAGAGAGCTGGAGAAGGAGCGAGTATCTGCAGAGTGACCACAGCAGAGGAAGCACATGTCTCCAAAGACTAGGGCACATGGCATATTTGGAGAATAACAAGAAGTGCAAAGGGGAAGGACAGCAGAAAATGATAGAGGATGAGTAAAATGCCCCAAACAGGAGAGCTTAGGAGTGACCTTTAAGAGCTCCAAAAACTCCAAGGGGGTGAAGTCCCCAGTGGGACACCCTCAGCCCAATTCACATTGGAGAGCTGGGATCCCCACTCACTACTGTGAAGCTTGATGGGGTCCCTGGAAGGGACAGACTAAACTCTTCCAGAAGAATGCACTGCCCCCGTCCGGCTGCTCGTGTTTGTTAAGGTCACTAAACCAAGTGACCACACCTGGACTTTCACAGAGGCAGGGTCTGAGGTCATTCCAGTCCCCAGGGAACTAGAATCCTGATTAGACTCATGGCTTAACTTTATTAACCTAGAAACACTGACTGCGCACCATGAGGGATATCCTACTTGGGACAGAAAAGAAGGGAGAGGACAAAGTTCTGGCTTTGCAAAGCGTATGGTCTCTCGTGTGTGTGTGTGTGTGTGTGTGTGTGTTTAGGGTGTATGTGGAGAAAAACAAAATACACAAAAACCACCAGAGGGAATGTCATTAGGGAGGGGTTTAGAGACAGGAGAAGATGTGGCCAGTGAAAGGAAAGAAGGGATTCCAGCAGGAGAGTTATCAAGAGCCAAGTTTCACAGGTGGGGGTGTGCCACATGCAGGGAAGAATGATGACCAGAAAATCAAACAGGTGCAGCTGCCAAGACTGATGGCTTAGAATGACCCTGGGTCTCGAGTCTAGCTGGGGCTCATCACAGCCCATCGCAGGCTCATCCTCTAGTCTCAGCTCTACACAGGCCCACTCCTACTCACATCTCCTCTGTTCTCAACTAAAATGGGCAAAAAGCATGGCAGCTTCTCACCACAGAGCCAGCAGTGGAGTTACTGAAGCTATGTTCTGGGGACCAGCCCCGGCCTGAAACAGGCTGGCAAGAAGAGAACCAGAAGAAGAGAGGAAAAGTGGGTGAGCAATAGGAGAGAGAAGGCGGATGAGAAGTGGAGGGAGGGAAAGAGAAAAAGAATGATCGAGGGAAAGTGGTAGTAGAGGGAGAGGGAAAGACAGTCTATACAGGCTCCCATGAACCCCGCCACTTGACAATGTCCAGCCACCATTTCCTTTATTTAAAACTCAGTCAAGCCCTATTGGCATGGCTCAGTGGTTGAGCATCGACTTCTGAGCCGGGAGGTCATAGTTCAATTCCTGGTCGGGGCACATGCCTGAGTTGTGGGCTTGATCACCAGTATGTGGTGTGCGGGAGGCAGCCAATCAATGATTCTCTCTTATTGATGTTTCTATCTCTCTCTCCCTCTCTGAAATCAATTAAAATACACACACACACACACACACACACACACACACACACACACACACACAAAACTCAGTCATGCCTGTCCTCTAGGAAACAGCCTCCGAGGGCACTCTGAATGGCTGACTTGACTGAGGACATTGTGCTGACTACTCACTACTTCCTCTGGTCTCCCAAGATCCCGCTGCCATCTCTGTAGTGTAGGCAGCTCAAGTCTCTGCAGTGGTAGCTGTCCACAAGCCAGACGCTGCCTCTCCTTCCATTTGGTTATAAAAGGAAGAGCTGCTGCGGTTAGGAGCCAGGAGGTACGTCTTTGATGCAGGCCACATTCAGTCATATAAATGTGGAAGTGTAAACTACACAAAGAGAACCCCTCTCTCCCTTCTGATTTCCATTTTTACCACAGCCCCCAGCCAAGCAACAATCATATGGCATTCTTAGAGAAACAATAGGGGATTTGTTTAAACCGAGATGCCAAATGGTCATGAATTGCAGAATATATATTTTTAAACAAGTTATTTTCCCCCACTGTAACATCCAGAATTTAGATCTGCACACGGGGCCAGCTGGCAGTGGCATGCCGGGCCTGGCTGGCTACCCGGGTCTGCTCGTTTACCTTGCCCTCCCTGGGGCGGGGGGATGGCAAGGCTGCATTTGTAGGTTATGCTCCAACTTCCACCCAGCCTTTCTTGGTCTGAAGCTTTTCAAGTGTTTATACTCATAACCCACACGTATAAGCTGCCCCGGAGCCCTCCTACTTGGATTTTCCTTTTAAAGTGAAGCCATGTCCGTGCCCTGTTCTGGTGGTTGACCAACTTACAGGGAATTCTTACGGAGCTGCCATGCACAAAGCAAGAAACATGAGCTGTGAGTCTGTCCAGGAAGGAACCCAATGTCCCAGCCATGTACTAGGGAGCACCAGTGGCTTCCCCGGGAAAAGCAGTGTTTATTCCTGGGGGAGGGAGTCTGGAAATAGAGGGCCTTAACCACGTTACCAGTGTCCTGGGTACCTGTCAGCCTGGCCCAGGCAGCCTGCAGGAGGTACTGCTTGGGTCTGGGTTGAAGTCACAGCCACTCTGTTTCCCTGGGAATGCCACTGCCCATGAGGAGCCCACAACCTCAATGCCCAAGCTTTGCCTTTCCCTCCAGTTGGGGTCACCTGCTTTTTCTGAGGGCCCCCAGGGAGCCTCCCACACCCTAGAGGCCTCATATTTTTCCATCATTCTATGGGGCATCTTTTTCTCATTAATGTACTAACACTCAAGTATGTGCAGAGAATGAGGAAAAAGAGACCTTGTGTGGGACTTGGGATTTGTTCAAAGCCTGGGGAAACCTTTTTAGAGGGTGTATGTTTTTTATTCCTTTTATGAGAGATGCATGTTTCCCCCCCTCTGTGACTTGTTTAAAAGTTAAGTTTAATATGCTGCCAGAGAAATTGCTGGTTAATAACTTAATAAGCTATGTGCTAGGAATTATGGGAGAAAAGTAGTATCCAAGAGAACTTTTATTGTACAGTTTGGGGCTTGGAGGATATATAGCTTCAGTTATTATATAAAATGCTAACAGAAGTTCCCTTTCTTTTCAAACCTTACTTTCTCCCCAGGATTATAAAAAAGATAAATAAGTGAGGTTAATGAAAACTTCTAGAACCTGCATGAGAAGGTGAGAATTTTTTTTTTAATCCTCACCCAAGGATATGTTTCCATCGCTTTGTAGAGAGAGACGAATTGGGGAGGGGAGGCAGAGAGAAACATCATGTGAAAGAGAAACATTGATCGGTTGCCTCTGGTACACGCCCCAACTGGGGATCAAGCCTGCAACCTAGGTATGTGCCCTGGCCAGGAATTGAACCCACAACCTTTTGGTGTATGGGATGATGCTTCAACCAACTGAGCCACCCAGCCAGGGCAGAAGGTGAGAATTTCAAACAGCATAGTCAACAGAACTGTGCTAATGTGAACCCGGCAAAGTATACACTTGGACATTAGCCCTGGCCATAAGAATAATAATGATAAAATAACATCAACTTCACTTTATTAAAAGTTTTATCTTCAAAAAAGATTCCTGTTTTATCTTTGTAAGAAGAAAAATATTATTAAAGGGCATTATTATTCCTATTTTTACAAATCCACAAAGTAGCTCATACAGCTCAAGTGACCTACCCAAAATCAGGGCAACAACCAAGAATAGCATCAAGGCTTTCCAGACAAATTGTATCTGCGTGTCCCAAACACAATCAGATGAAAAGTGAGACACTGTGCCAAACAAGTGTATTTTGGTTTTCGGCCTCATGCTCCAGTGTTATGTCCTGGTAGCCAGGCTGGTGAAGGGCAAGCCTCCGAGCACAGCTGCTTCTGTGAGATCAACACAAGGGCCTATTTTCAACATGGCTGATTATGTTGATAAAGATTTAATTATTTGACAATAGATATTTCCATGTCTAGCTCTTTTATACTTTCATACCCATTACTCACTATGTCCCTCTCTGCCCTCATCTATTTCACACTGTCATTTTAGAGCATCTCACTTGACAGATAAAAACTGAGCCCCCCACCCCAACCCCAAATTACAGGCCACACATCACTGGTTAAGTAGCTGAGCCGGGACCAGAACCCAGACCTGCTAACCTTGAGTGTACTCTGCCTCTCCTCAAATTCAGAAGGTGCGTTCACAGGCTAGAGGCTTTCACACCCACTGAGTGCCTCTCCAAGTGACCCTCCCTGTAGTCACCCAGGAGCAGAGGACCTTGGGCTGATGAGGGTCCCTTCTGGTTCAGGGATGGAGACCTGGAAGAAGCTCCTGAAGTTGCGTGGGCAAGTCCTTTGGCCAAGGAAGTCTGAGCATTACTAGCAGGAGGACAGCAGGCTTTGGAGGGTCTCTCTCAAAGCCACTCCCTTGGCCCATTCACATAACACCAGCCCACATGCCCGACAAGCCTCCTGGAGGCAGCCTGAAGCCTGGCCATGCAGAGCAAATGTACCAAGGCTGAGTCAGCTCATAAGAGGGCGGGGAAGCAGGAGGCCAAATGAGGCCTACAGAAGCCCTCCTGCCATGTCTGGGTGTTACCTGAAACCTGCACTCAGAGTTACTGACTTCAGTTAAAGGTACGGTCTCCAAAAGACCACTACTGAAAAAACAAGTGTATGACCCAGGAGACTGAATTTATTTACATATTAGGACTTAGTAACATGTTAGCATGATTTGTTGGTCAGATCAAGCAGCAGCCAGCCAGCTGAGAGTGGCAAGGTCTAGAGCAGTGGTCGCAAACCGGTGGTCCGCAGACCATTGGTGGTCCGTGAGGTCTGAAAGGTTGGCGGCCGCTGGTCTAGAGCATGGGTAGCTGCCCAGGGAGAGCAGCTCTAGGGAGAGGGGCTTGGGCAGCCCAAGGCATGGGTTGCAGAATTTTCTATGAGGATGATCAACCTGCATGGAGGAAGAAAGTGGATCAAGAGGCAAAAAATAAATGTGCTATTTACATCCCTAACTTGGGCCATCTCCAGGGCCAGCCACATCTGACAAGTAGGAAGAAATCACCTGCCCCTTGTGTTTATTTCCTCATCTACAAATACTGGTTTGGATTAGATCCTTGTTTTGAAATAGGGAGTCAGAGTCTCTTTTGGGGCTACCAATGCCCCCCTCCCAGCCTGCACATTTCCCATCTCTTCTATCTTCAATATCTTGAACTTCTCCTTAAGCTTCTGTTTGAAGAAAGGATTCCACTGGATTAGATGACCTCTGCATTCCCTTTCCTGCTATAAATTCTGTGGTTCTAGGGTTCTCTTAGCAATTTTGAGAAGATGTATCAAGCAGCATCTCTATTCCCATTACCTGCTGTCCAGGTAGGCAACAGGGGTTTCCAGGTTTCCCTGTTAGGGACTTCTGTTGACCACTAGGAAGGGCTAAAAATTTTGTTGGTCATAGGAGAGGCTGGAAAATTTTAATACACTCCTCAGGGTATCTTATGTGTATGGAGATAGCAGCCTATTTGCCAGTGTTAGCCTGAGTTTATTGACTTCCTTTTAAGTCTTGGATCAAGTCCAAATTCCTCTGGCTGACATTTAAGGCCTGCCACAACCGGTCTCTTATCAGATCTTGTACTGCTTGCCAAAACACACCATGCTTGTCTCCTTCAACTCTGTCTCCTCACTGGCCCACAGTATAGCACATGCATTCTCTACAGTATGACATCACACGTGTTGTCCACCATCTTGAAATGCTCTTTCCCACCACTTTTGGTTTTTACAAATCACACCCATGCTCTAAGAACCATCTCAAATACTACCTACCCTAGCAAGCCTTCCCTGACTATCCAAGTCCACATTCTTGTCTGAATTCTTGTGCTTATTATGTACTATGGAATTAGAACTTCTACGAGGACGTAAATGTTGGTTGTTTCACATGGATAAGCTTTCTTTTCAACTAGTTTGGAACATAACTAAACTCTGGTAATAGCGACTCCATTATATATGTTTAAAGTGCTTCCCACAAGCTGAGCACTGTACTATGATTCCTTCCTGTGTACTTGGGCAATGAGACCAGCATAATTTACTTAGCAACACAGGTTCTAGACAAGTATAACCTCACTCATTCCCCAATCTAAGAAAAGTAATCTTATCTAACAGTTGAATCTCACCAAGCCTTGAAAGACTCCTTCCTCCGCCTAGAAGACTTCCTTGATATTCCACCCCCCACAAGCTGGCTCCCATAACATACTCTGGCCTCATGCCAGCATTTAACAAATTCTTACTTATTTATAATCCATACCTGTCTTACGTATTCAGTTTTTGAAGTAGGGACAATATTCATCTCTATATTCCCCACTGTGCTTTGCTTTGTACTGTTTGTGAATATGAATTGCCTTGAATTAATTGGGAATGGCTCAATAAAGGTAACCAAGCTATTGATTTATCAAAAAAGATGGAACATGTTACATGCTAAAGGAAAAACCTCCACTGTATTAGAGTTTTACATAATATTATGAAAATGTGTTGAAGACACTGTAAGCCTGTACTCCCTTAAAAGCTGGGCAATGACAACATTGCACATATCTTCCAACAGCAATACCCCAATAAGCCAAGAGCTACAAGTGGAGCAAAACAGATAATTTCTGAACTAATTATCATCTCCAGATTAGGTTTGCAGATTTCTATATTCAAAAGTAGAAAGCATCAGCATTTGGGGATTGAATTCTTGATGTACAATGCATTAAAGGGTTATTTTTATGTCTTATTGCAGTGTGAAGAAAATTTGATCTTGGGCAACTTGCTCAAAGGCTCAGTTTAATATATTGACCACTTCTGACTGCTCTTAACCAACTAGTTTCCATAAGCTCAGCCTGTCAACAAGAAATACCTCATATATCCTCAAGCTTCACTTCTTCTCAAACAGCTTATTCCTTCAAGACTTGACATATTTTTTATTTTTTGAGAGAGAGAGATTGAGATTGAGATTATTCTGCCTGTGCCCCATCAGAGATCAGACCTACAACCTGGATATGTGCCCTGACAGGGAATCGATTGACCGGGAATCGAAGCTGCCACCTCTTGGTGCATGGGATGATGCTTCAACCAATTGAGCTTCATGGGCCAGGGTGAGACTTGACATATTTTTATTTTATTTTTTATTTATTTATTTATTTTTAAAATATATATTTTATTGATTTTTTACAGAGAGGAAGGGAGAGGGATAGAGAGTTAGAAACATCGATGAGAGAGAAACATTGATCAGCTGCTTCCTGCACACCCCCTACCAGGGATGTGCCCGCAACCAAGGTACATGCCCTTGACCGGAATCGAACCTGGGACCCTTCAGTCTGCAGGCCGACGCTCTATCCACTGAGCCAAACCGGTCAGGGCAAGACTTGACATATTTTTAAAAGGACTATGTAATGAAAATATTTTTCACCTTGTCCATTGGTTTGGGTTAAAATATGCTAACTTAATGTTTCTCTCTGTTTTTAAAAAATACAAACAGGATCTCATTCCAAGATATCATGACCTTAAACATTCCTGAGAAGTCTGAAAGGGAAGCAAACAAATGTCAACAAGGTTAGGTCTAAAATACACCAACTTCATTTCTCTCATCATTCAAATATGCATGAGGCTCAAGGAGACTTTGAATGGGCTGAGTTTGAGGATTAAAGAGGGGTCCTCATGAGAATCTCCCTCTCCAATAAAATCTGGAGGGGTTGAAAGAAAAGCACTTTTAAAAAGGGAGTGGAGGGGAATACTGGGAAAACTTTTATTTTGATAAAAAAGAAAAAGAGTAAAGAAGAAACAAACCAAAAGCAAAACCCAACCCCCAGCAATGCCTGGAAACTTGCTATGTAACTAACCATCCCTGTTCAGACTTGCTTCCCTTAAAGTATTGGCAGGGACCACAAATGATAGCCTTAAAATGCCACATGATCATCTGAATATTTTAACAATCCTTCTTGACTGGATTCATTTCAATGGCATGGGAGTCACAGCAACCTGCAGCTGTGGCAAAGAACAGAGGACTCTATTTCGAGTGGAGGAGTTATGATAGAGGGACTTTTCCTTTGGGAGGGGACCAGGCCAAGAGACACGAGGGATTTGGGAAGGGCTAAGGGACAGTGGAATCAGACCTAAACCCCAGTGTTTCTGCCTGGGAAGTGCAGTCTCTTGTGTGAATAAATCTGGTGGTTAGAAAATAAATGCTGTCTTCAGCTGTAAAGCAAAACAGAATCCTAAACCAGAACTTCTGCAGCTGGCCACAGACCCCCCTGGGGAAGAACTGGGATTGCCACACAAAAGAAAGCCCTAGCTTTGTCTCTATAAGCATTTTTTCCATACACATTTAAATCCACAGCCCCTCAAGGGGCAGACCACTCAGCTTAGTGGGGATCAGTAAGTAAGAGAGAAAATGGGGAGAACAGATGAGAGTATGGGTGAGAGGATAGACAGGGAAGGACATGCAGAAGTGACTGGAAGTCTATGTACCGGGGCAATGAGGAGCTTGCGGAGGGAGTATCAGGAACACTGAGGGGGAAGCTGTACAGGAAAGGAGATGGATCATATAGTTAAGAATTCTTGCAAATAAGAACTTGGGGTAACAAATCATTAGGTACAGTACAAAGATTAGGTCTTCAACAAACATTAGCTCCCTCCACCATCTCTTCCCCCGCATCAGCACTGTTTTATTCAAAAATTTATTTCCCAAGGTTGCTTTCCTTTTAACCTTCGGACCTGTTCTTATAGTCCTGAGAGCCTGTTTTTCTCACCAGACTATCAGGCTGTTATTTTTCAAAATGATAAATACTGCATGCCAACAAAGCACTGGTTCTACCCCAGGCACTGAGGCCATTGGGATGGCTGCCCAGACAAAGGAGTGTGGACTCCCTAGGAGAGTGCTGGGGTCATGCGGTCCCTCAGTGCAGGTCATCCCAGGTGGATGGGAAAGAATTCTGGGATGACCCCTTCAGTAGCCTCAGTCCTATCCTGTGGCTCCAAGCTCCAGTCACAGGCCCTTTAGAATGAGGGTGTAAAGGTAGGGAGTACTTCAAAGAGGGGGCTGAATGATCACAGTGCCTGCTACTCTGACCCTTGGCCCTCAAGATACATACTGTGTCCCCAAACCAGCAGCACTGGAGTCTCCTGGAGCTTGTCAGAAATGCAGGGTCTCAGGCCCCATCCTAGATCGACTGAATGCAAGTCTTCATTTTAGGAGATCCCTAGGTGATTCATGTGCATACCACGGTCTGAGAAGCACTGCTCTAAAGAATGCTTAAGTTACCGCCATTCAAAGCCTTGACATAAAAACACTGTCTGGACAGATGGAGGAAATGTGGCCCGATACAAAGAGCCCAACAAGGAGCAAGGAGCTAAGTCCTCAACAAATGCTTGTTGTTGTCAGGTAACTGTGTGAGACGGGCAGTTCCCCTGACCTCTCTGGGCTGCCCTTTCCCATATGCATGGGGATGGGAGTAGACTACAATAACCTTCAAGATTCTTTCAGTACTAAAGTTCTAGGTCTATCATTCTATTTGACAAGACTCTGTTTTGTTGCCCTTGCTACAATGAAGTAGTGGTTTAAATAAACACTTGTTGTATTTAATATGCTCAATCAGTATCTGTTGAATGAAGTGATGTAAGAATCATCTATTCTATTTAAGCAACACCTCAAAAAATGAAAATGGGCCATGAACTTCCAGGACAATCAACCACAACAGAGTATCAGGTTTAAATGGTATTTTTAAGAGCAATTGACATAACTTAGGTAACCAACCTCAGAAATTCACCCATATATGAAACAATGGTATGACCCTCACACTGGCACATCTATGGAACTGAAGTTTTAACGGCTACATGTCCTGGGTAGCAGGCTAGAGAAACTGTCAATCCATCGTTCTCCAATGAATCATTGGTCTCAGAAGAAAAATACAAGTGCCCTCTAGCATGACTGCTATTTTACCCAATACTCATCCCTTGACCCCCTCCCTCAGGACGATGAGAGACACAAGAATGCACAAAAAAACATCAGCAGTTCTCAATCTGACTGCATTTTAGAATCTCTTGGCGATTGGGCAACACCCTAAACCAAAACAATCAGAGGTCAGACCTGGCATCAGTAGGTTTGAAAACCTCTGCATGTCGGTAAGATTAGACTTATATTCACTTCTCTTCTAAATTTTATACTTGACCAATTTTCTATGATAAGCATATACAACACTGAAAATCAAGAAAAAAATGAAAAAATTTAGTAGGACATGTCTTTCTTCCTGTTCATCACATCATCCATTGTATAGTCTGGTAGTCCATTTAGTTCACCACATTTGTTAAAATAAAGCACACCCACACTTATTTTTTTTCTTTTTATAACCGAAGGAAACACTAGATAACCAAATTGACATCTAAAAAATGTTAAGCCCAATATAATAGTAATTTTCTCAAAGTAAATAAATCTTTTCTCCTCTTAGCCCTGCTTGTCAGGGCTTTTATTATTGTTGTTGTTGTTAATCCTCACCTGGGATATTTTTTCCATTGCTTTTTTAGAATGGAAGAGAGGGAGGGAAGAAGGGAAGAGAGAGGGAGAAAGAAAGAGAGAGAGATGTGAGACACATTGATTGGTTGCCTCCTGTATGCATCCTGCAACCCAAGTATGTGCACTTTGGTGTCCGGGTTGATGCCTAACCACTGATCACACCAGCCAGGGCTTGACAAAACTTTAAAAAAGTCCTTCCTATTCAGGCAGAGCCTATGATCCAGCTGGGACAGTGGAGCTGGAGCCTGCGAACAGCCAGGGTGGCAGACGGGCCGTGATCCGGGACTGTGCTGACTCCTCTTCTGGGACACCCACAGTCAGCCTCTCTGGGACAGTGGCTGACCCCTATTCTCACTGTTTCTGACCTGGATCAGCTTAGTTTTCCCCCAATAGATGGTAAACTGCCCTCCATGAGAGAGACAGTAAACTAGATTGAGGAGGGAGGAATGGAGGAAAAAGGGAAAGGAAGGGACTTGCAGGATTAATGAGCTGATTTCTATAAAGACTTTGACATCTTGGAATGAAAAGCGGCCTGTAAGAGCAGAAGCCCAGTCCTCCGCTCAGGCCATGTTGCCAGCTGGCCATTCATCACCCAAAATTCCCCAACAACTCCATGGCTATTGCTTAATCACCTCATATAAATCCCTATTAATCTTGCAAAGTCAAAACAGAAATATATGACAAAAGTCTTTATTTTATGTGCCCCAATTTCAAGGTCAAAATTTTAAAAACTGAATTGGTTATCCAATGGCTCCAATGAACTTAAAAACACACACCCTTCTTTCGGCATAAAAGGACAAATAAATGACATCCTTGCTAATGTTTTTGTTCTTATTGGACTGAATGAACTCAGGCTTATGATCAAATAGAGGGGGGGAAAAATTTAAACCCACTTTTTTTTTCAATAACATTAATGTTTCATAGCTTATATCAAAAGATACAGGAAGTCCTTAGGAGGCACAAAGGAACATTGATTCCTCTTTCATGTGTAAATTGTGAGGGACATAAAGGAGCCTCTTCAGCAGAGGAATCTGGAATACTGTGCCCTGTAACGCCTTTCCCGGGAAAGGCAGGTGAGAATGTGAAGACAGGGTTGGCTTTGAGAAGGGCCCACTAGGACCCAGAGCTCATGTGAGCAAGGAGCTGTGAGTGCAGACAAACACCTCCTGTAGCAACACTCTCAAGAGGACCTCAGGGACAGGGCAGGTGTGTGACAGACTGAGGCTTTGTCACTTATATCCTATTCTATACTTTCTTATGCAGGAACCTCAAGGTTACTGTGACAATGGTGTGAATAATACAGAAAAACTGATCCATGGCTTTGGAATGCATTGTGTTCTGGCAATGTGTTTTCCTCCCAAACGTTATTTTAGGCCCTGAACACATGCTGATTAATATGGTAAAAGTGTTGGGTAGTAAGAGGAAGCCTGGTTTTAGGAACCATCTACAGACCACCCACAAAGTGTAAAGTTCACACTTGGATAATAAAGTGTTGACTGTACTGGAAACATAATAAGTGGCTTTCCTGGACTCTCAGCAAGGAAGGTGGAAACCCAGCGAATTGCAGTGATTCATGCCTTTGTTTTCTAGGCCTGGAAAATCATGGAGAAAAATCAGAGAAGATGGGTGGGGGTGACGATGATGAAAAGCCTGATTAGAAAACTGCATTGGAAGCACAGGGAAGGTTAAAGGAGGCCAGAAGGACTTCTCCAGTTTTGTCATCCATCTTCAGGCACTGCCCAACACGAAGGTCCATTCAGATGGCTGGCCTCCTACTCTATCTCCTCCTTCCTATCCAAACAGAAGGAACTGGCCTATCAAGCCAGTGAATGAAGAACTTCTATGAAACCCATGAAAGGATAGCAAGCTAAGGGGGCAGAAACTCCTTCCTCAGCAAACAGGAGAGTCAGTATTGTCTTGGGCCAGTCAGGCTGGAAGCAAGGGTTTCAATTGCATGGTTTCTGGAGAGCCCTGACTTCCTGATAACCTAGAAATAATAGCGAGAGGGTCTGGCCTATGAATTGGTAAACATAGAAGAGCACAAATGTGATCAACAGTTCCTTGTTCTGAAAAAAGCATCTGGGGGGAAGTTGTCTAGAAGCCACACAGAAGTGAAACAATACTAGGCTCATGGAAGTGGTTTATGGTACATCAACTCCTACTCTTTTTTAAAATATGCTTTTATTGATTTCAGAGAGAGGAAGGAAGAGGGAGAGAGAGATAGAAACATTGATGATGAGAGAGAATCATCGATTGGCTGCCTCCTGCACGCCCCCTACTGGGGATTAAGCCCGCGACCTGGGCATGTGCCTTTGACCGGAATGGAGTCGGCAGGCCAATGCTCAATCCACTGAGCCAAACCAGCTAGGGCCATTAACTCCTACTCTTTAAAAAAAAGAGAGAGGGAAAAAAATTGGACTAAAAATGAGAGGTTAACCATCAGTTTATTGGCATTTCAGACACTAAAAAATTTTCCCATGAATATCCCTGTCCAAAGCTATAGGTGCTTAGGAAAACATGGAGACTCACATCCACACATGGAGAAATCCTTCACTGGCTCCCTTTCACTAAACGTTTCCTTTAGAATTTTTTAATGTGTGGTTCAAGTATTTCTTCAGCTACCTTTCCTTTCTTTTTTGTTTTTTAAGGATATGTTTTTATTGATTTTAGAGAGAGAGGAAGGGAGGGGGGAGAAACATCGATGTGACAGAGAAACATCAACTGGTTACCCTAACTGGGGATTACACCTACAACCTGGGTACGTGCCCCGACTTGGGACTTGAACCCACGACTTTTTGGTGTATGAGACAACACTTCAACCAACTGAGCCACTCTGGCCAGGGCTCATCAGCTTCATTTTCTGCCACATGCACCTTATACTTAAACCAGAAGAGTTCTCCACACTCACCATGCCACTTTATACTGCCATGTCTTTGCCTAAGACATTACCTGAGCCTAGAATGCCCCTCCCTGCCCTGGCCACTTAGCAAAATTCCTCTCATCTCTTGAAGGGTGCAATGCTGGATCTCCCCTGCCCCTCCTCTGGGCTATTTCTGTACCTATTACATACATTTGTTATCACACTTACCATATGGGATGGAAATTATTTACACATCTTTTTCATCTCGTGGATGTGAGCTCCTTGAAGCCAGGACTAGTTCTTCTATATCTGCATCCCTACCTCTCCTAACACAAAGGTTAGTGTGTAGTCTGTGCTCAACAGTACTTTGTTGAATTACACTGAATTGCAGACCTCATACTACCCATCACTTGCTTTGCCATATAAGGTGGGAAGCCCAAAAAAGGTGAACAAAAGCATATTTTTAAAAGAATTTAAAAAGAGGCTGCTATGTTAGGCAACCAACATATTGACTCTTAATCAAACACAACATACGCAGCATGGGATGTGGTAGCATGTGGTCCTCCACTAGACTGCCTCTGCTGGAACTTACAGAGGGCACACTGGGGTCCTCGCAACATCATTGTCCGACAGCGATTTGAACACAGTGTTACAGAGAGGATTTCCTATGAAGTAAATGAGATATTCTTTCACTCCGTTTTTCACACAGAAAAGTGTGAACGTTCTAGAATAAACTAACAATGGCCAGGAGGAAGAACAAAATGTATCTAACACAGGGTTGGGCACATAGCAGGTATTAATAAAAATAAGCTGATTGGTGGAGAGATAAAAAGCCATATTACATGCCCCCCAGCCACACAGCAGCTTTAGAAAAATTGTCAAGAAAATATTTTTCTTTCTTCACCACAACCCAAAGTTCTAAAAAGATAAATACTCTAATAAGTTTAGAAAACTCATGCCAATGACGTTTAAAACTCCCACAACTAGAAACAGCAATTCTCCAATGTATTCCTAACCCCTGATAACTCCTTGCTCATGAGGGGTTGTAACATACCTCTTGGCCAGCCAGAGTTTGGCTGTGGTACAAACAGCAACATCAGCCAGCTCCTGCTGAAAGTGCGCATTCATTCTGTGTTTGGAGTCCGCGAAGGCTTGTAACAAATGAAAAACCTAAACCAAATGAGAGAAAAAGCAATATCTGCTGTGAAAATATATTTTTTCTAAATGCAAGTTCCTCCCTTTTAGGTTTTCTCCAAATGTTCCCCTCAAAGAAAACAGACACCTGCAGAATGTGGCTCTGGTCTCTTTGCAAAAGGCTTGTTGGTTTTGGAGGATGTAGCAAGTGGCAAGTAACCCACGTACCTGTGCTTTGGGTTCCATACATGATTCCAAAGAAAGGTGAGCAGACAATCATTTGATACGAGAGCTTATTAGTTACAAACAACCTGTAAGTTGGTTTTAGCAAAGAAATGCAAACATCTTTCTCTATGTTAGCAGTCACTCACAAAAAATGTACCTCTTAAAGCCTAAGTCTGAGAATCTAACTGGTTTACATGTCTGGGTTTATCAGAACAGGCTTGGCTAAAGAAACAGGCCACAAGGACGCTTACTTTTGCAAACACTCCCCAGAGACGTCTGTAAACTATTCAGAATTTTTAGCAGGTCTTTGCTGAGATGTCAGGAGTGGAGGCAGCAAGGCAAACACACCCCACTTTCTCACTCTTACATGACATTGTATATTAGAATTAAGCAGAGAAAGACATATCCTGTTCTATCTCTAGATGTCTATATTTAGGACAAAGGCCACAGTTCCAGCAGACACATGACACAGGGCACGTGTAAGTGTGCATGCCCACCTACGTGTGTCATGGATTCACACTCCGATATGACATCAACGAGGCCTTTGTGAGGAGTACAAACCTGCAGAAGAGAAAGAAAGCGGACAAGGGCGTAGATGAGATCCTCTGACCTTACCCAGTGCCAAGGAGAAAGACGCATGTCAGAGAAATCCTTCAGTCGCCCTTATCTTAATCAAGGAGGAGGTGGGTGAGCAAAGCAAGCGCAGATAAGCACATGAAGAACTTTGAAAGGCTATTTTAAAACTCAGTTTGTTTTCTTTCCCTACTGTATCCTTCACCAGAGCTGCAGATGATTCTTTCTCAGCAATAAGATTCAAGTTTTTCTTTTTCTCTCATGTCAGTGAGGGGCATAATTGAGAGTTACATATGGAATGGAGTAGAGAAGAGCAAGGGGCCAAGATAAAAGAGACCTAGAGTCATTGGACCGTAAACAAGTCGGAGTTGGCACGTTTTCTGGGGTCAGACATCTGTAATTACCAACAACAAATATATACTGACCACCTTTTGTTTAGAGAAAAAAATAAATTGTGATGAATTTACTGTATGTGCCCTGGCCCATGTGACTCAGTTGGTTGGGTGTCATTCTATGCACCAGGAGGTTGCTGGTTCAATCCCCGGTAGGGAGCATGCAGGAGGCAGCCGATTGATGTCCTCTCTCACATCAATGTTTCTCTCTCTCCTTCTCCTTTCCTCTTTCTCTAAAAATCAATAAAAAATCTTTTTAAAAATTTATGTAACCACTATTTTTTTTTTTCTAAACAGAAGTAACTGGACAGGAGAATGCACACATGTCCTAATGGAAACTGAAAACGCTTTCTCTAATAATGGACCTGTTATTTCAGAAGCAACAGATCGAATATCACTACTTCACCACACCCCCACAGGGACCCAAACCACCCGTCCTGAAGTCTGGAGAAATGGGTCTGGCTGGGGCTTCTGTTCTTCTGTGGTGACTGCCAGAGTGAAAAAAATACCTTCCTCTGCCTGAATCCCACCAGCCTGAAAGACTTGGCAGTGTCACTGGGCCTCGCTTTACTTTTCTCCGCAGCTGCACAGACCCAACCACCAGGGCTTTTCATGGTGTCACAGGATCGTAATTAATCAGCAGACACCAGCAAAATACATGACTGTGGAACTTACTTGTAAAGAAAGCTGTGAGATTTTCAAATGCCTCTCATTTAGAAGCAATCGCTTCAAAAATAACTCCTGATGGATGTTTAAACTTAGTCCTATATTTGCTCACCTTACTTGGCAAAAACAAGGCTGTTTTTGAAACGCTTGGTAGCTCTGGTTTATGAAAATCAGCCTAACAGGTCCATCAATTCTGTCACCTTGGGTACACACCACACAACAATTGTGATCCTGGTCATTCACTGGGAACGGAGAACTCGGAGTGTGGTCGAGCCCAGGCCTGGCATAATTTGGAAACTGCTTATAATACAGAGCTGCCCTGCACCAAACGTGGAGAACCCCAAGCTGCCGGAACTGAGGTTGATGACTAACTGAACGCACATGAGAGCTGCGAGCAGTCGAGTAGTCACTTTCCGTGTCCCCAATTTGCAATGGGATTCAAACATTCCAGCCACAGATATTTATTAAAGAGCTATCACCACTAGGGACTGTCCTGGGAGTCACAGCAGAGAACAGAGTCCCTGCTCCCCTGCAGCTCACATTCTAGTCCCGGATACACGGAGAATCAATAGCTTCCTGACTCTGCCTGGCAGGGAGATACAGCCACGCGGCAGCACCGCCACCACTTCCTCTGCTTCCCCACCTCACCTTGCACCAAGTCCAGGCACAGCAGGAGTTCAACAACCATTCGCTGAACTGATGTCAGTATCTGGTGCCTCTTCCCATACTAACTCTGCCTTTAGGACACAAGCCCCTGGGTATGGGGGAGTGCTGTATGTCTCCCCCCCCCACCCCGTTTCGTGGGAGTGGAGACACTGAGCTGAGTACCTCGCACTCCAGTGGATTTCTGATCTAGTGGGGAAGGCAGGAGGCTAGATTAGTGGTAAGAATGCAGCCCTAGGGGAAAGGAATGGGCGCAACACACACTTTGGAGCCAGGTGGACATGGGCGTCAACCTAGTTACTATTAGTGGGGCTTTGGGCAACTCACGGAAACAGGTTAACATCCATAATAACATCGATATTATAGGATTATAGAGGGATTTAAAAGAATATATAGTACTTGGCACACACTAGGCACCTGGAAAAAAAAGTTACTTCTCTTCCTTTTTCTGTCTGCTCCCTCCTTTCCAGCCCCCATTCCTGAAATAAACAGTCAGAGAAGGCTTTGTAGAAAGGGACATTCATATTTGGCCTTGAAAAAAATCTTGCCAGAATTGGGAGAACAATATACAAACAGAGGCACGGGAATTATAAAAAAATTTTTTAAGGGTCTTAAAATATTGGTATTCCCAACAAAAAGAGTAAGCCTTACTGTAAACTATGGACTTTAGTTAATGATAATAATGTGTTGATCTCAGTGTATTAGGTGTAACAAACGTACCCTCTAATGCAAAATATTAATAGCAGGAGAAAACTGGGGAGAGGGGACTGGGAGGACCTGCTCAGTTTTTCTGTAAACCTAAAATTGTTCTAAAAAGAGCTATTAATTAAAAATCCTGGGACTGCTCAGGGGACAGCAAGTAGTTGTGCGTGACGAAAGCACAGCCAGGGTGTGTGTGGAAGGTGGGAGGAGACAGAGCTGGAGACAGATCTTAAATGCAACATCAAGAATGTGTGTTCTGTTCTTCATAGCTTTTAAGTGATCAGATCTGTAACTTGGGGGGCAAAAGTCCAGGGTGGTGTAGAGGCTGGATTAACGGGCAACATGACCAACACTACTGCAATAGTCCAGTCAGAAGGTGGTGAGGGGTGAAACCAGAGGCTGAAAACCAAGAGCCTTTGGACAAAAAATGGCTGTTTTATTTGATCTGCACGGTATTTTTAAACGTTCCTTTATGAATTGGGAGATTTCACATCAAACTCATCCTGATTTCCAATTTCTTTTGAAAAATCAAAACATCTGCCATCTTGGGGCCACACTCCCACAGAGCCCCTTTGACAAGCAATGCATGCTCAGGGTCCCCATTGTCCCCCTACTGACCAGTAAGCATGGTCGCTCGGATAGAGTGTCCAGGTTTATCACTTATCTCATGCTCTCCTCCCCACCCCCATCAACTTATGTAGAATCAAGAGGAAATGAAATATTTACTGAACCCAAATCTCCATCAAAAGTTTGAAGACAAAGGATGCATCAAGAGGGCTGCATGTTTATATCCACCCCCCTTCATTCACTTACTTGCCTGAAACAGATAGGACTGAATTTGTGACATCCCAACCTCACCCCAATCTAAACAATAGCAGCAGTGGAACTAAGAGGAAAGGATACATTTGAGAGACTTTGGAGGCTGAAGAGGCAGGACTTGGAAACTGCTCTAGACATGGAGTTGAGGGTCAGGAAAGAGACTCTGAACTCAGGCAGCTGGTGCTGGAGGCCCACCCTTCAAGACAGGGATCACAAGAGCACATGTGGCCCTTTTGGGAATGAGGGAGGGGATTTAATGAGTTTGGTTGGGAATGTCCAGTGATAACTGCTCTAGGGAGGGCAGAAGACCAGGAAGTCTTCTGAGAGTGGAGAGGAGCTCTATTAACAATCACACTGGGACAAGCAGGGCAGCTGTTTACCTCTAGCTATGGGAGGCCCTTTAGAAAAGCTTAGAGTGGGTTTGGAGGTGTCTTCGGCAAAAGAAACAGGAGAAAGTGGTGTTGACTTAAGACAGTTGTGATTCAGTCAGAAAGAGACCAAAAGCACACAGCAAACAACTGAGTGCAGACCAAGCAGCATCACCAGGACTACCATACGCTCCGGACTATCACAGGCTGGGACTATCACAGGCCGGGACCATCACAGGCCGGGACCATCACAGGCCGGGACCATCACAGGCCGGGACCATCACAGGCCGGGACTGCTGAGAGATGAGGTGATCGTCCAGGCCCTGACAAGGAGGCGGCTAGGTTTCTGGCCCCTGAGATGCGTGTCTAAATGAAACTGTGGATCTAAGGAAAGTCTGGAGAACCTGGAAGCAGTTACTCTCTGCCCACCCCCATCCCCACTCTAAACACAGGGAGACTCAGGGGAGTTTCCAACCATCTGTGTAAAGCATGGGGTCCATTCTGGCAGCTTTGAATCTTAAAAGTGACTCCACAGAGCAAATGTAATGCTCTTTGAATAAATACCACAGGTCTGAGAAGAGTCATGAGGCAGATCCTGAAAAAACTTGCACTGCACCAGTAAAATATGTCTGGTTTGTGCTGCTGGACTAAAATAGTGACTGTGTTAGACAAGATCAAGATGATAGATGGCTGTTTGGGAATGTGACGCTGAGATGGGTTTTCCTCTTCACCAAGCATGGCTTCCAGGCAGTTTTCCCCCTTATAAAATCAACAGCACCTGAGCGCCAGGAACCAGCAGGCTCCAGCAATAACAGGACCAGGGTAGGCAGGTCATGAAAAAGGACAACTCCAATAGAAAAAAGACGCTCATTTCAGAGGTCAGATACAAGTGGGTGAATGTATCATAATCATTAACAATCCCAAACTCTGAAGAGCAACAGACCTATCCACGTTTGCAACTGTATTTTCTTAAAAACAAATTCTATTCTTCTTTTGCAGCATGCAGACTGGGGACGAACACTTTTGTCCCTATCACATTCAGCCAAGTATAAAATTTCTGCATCTGCCATTTTGCCTAGCTCCAACCCCCACAGCTAAGTCAGAGCCACATTTTTCCGAGCTCAGTGTTTACACAGGATTTTATTTCGGCTGGTAAAACATCTGTATTTTTTCAGGGACTTAAATAAATGATCTATGCCGGGAATGTACAGTATAGGGTGATGTCAGGCCCCCTTTTTTTCTCGACTCACTGGGCAGAACAGGCAAACATTGTTTCAGCCTGTCGCTGGGAATGTGAATATTTATCCTGTCGACTTAATTCATACAAACAGAACTAAACGCAGGCAGGCAGAAGTATTTTATGGCTTTAAGTCAGACTGAAGGGGGGCAGTGGTGTGAGTAGGGGGATGGCTGAGGGAGGAACCTAAACTTTCTAATTCACAGAAACATGCCTAATCATATAACTGTCGGGAAATGGAAATGGATACAGCAAAAATCATTTAAAAGGCAGACTGTGTGTGTGTGTGTGTGTAGATGGGAAAGCAAGAGAGAGAAGTTTTCTAACTTATTTGTCATTTCTAATTATTAAAACGTGGGTTAGTATTTAATTGTTCTCTGCTTCAGGCATATCAATCTTATCTCCAACAGGACCACAGGCTTCTCAGAAGCACCCCTCTTTTCTCTTACTTCCACAGTGCAGGGCATGGTGCTGGCTGGGTGTACGTACCTGCCTAGGTCATCTGTGCAGAAAGCTCAACATAACCTTTTTTATTAACAGCCCCACTGCTCCCAGCCTTGGAGGGTCAGTGTGGACTGGGGGTATGACCCTGGGACACTTAAGTTGCTCACCTTGGTCATCCCTACGAGAAAGGGCTCAGTGGGCCTGTGCCACCCACAGGTACCCACCAATCTGATCCCATGCTGGAGGGCAGGCCAGGAAGCATTTCAAGTGGTTACTCCCCAAACCTCAACCTGTTCATCAGATGAGAACACATCTTTAGAAAGGTCTGGGTAAGTTCCCAAAAGGTGACACTTTGCTGTGCTGGGAAAAAGGTCACCAACTACAAAGTGTAATTACTTCCTAGCTGACTCTGGTTTGGGGAAAAGAAGCACAGGAAATAGACCACGAATATCTTTAAGGACTAACATCTACAAAAACACAAAGTCTCTAGGGGCCTGGAAATTTACTTTGTTGTCTCAAATCCGTTCCCTCCTTTCTATTAACACTCCCACAGTTCTAGTTCAAGAACCCAAAGACCTTACACCTCTCTGATGGAAACAAGTTAACTGACTAGTCTTTGCCTCTAAAACTTATTT
Organism: Myotis brandtii; assembly: GCF_000412655.1. NCBI lineage: Eukaryota > Metazoa > Chordata > Mammalia > Chiroptera > Vespertilionidae > Myotis > Myotis brandtii. Next base: position 4,169,364 of record NW_005357115.1, read on the forward strand.
TACACATGGCTGCAGAGAAATCTTAAAACCAAGCCCCATTCATATTACTCCTAAATTCAAAGTCCTTCAATAATTTCCAACCTCCTATAGAATTTGCTGGGCACTAAAGGCTCAACTCACCTTTCTACTAGCTGTTTTACTCCTTACTTTCTCCTCTTCATGTATCTATTCTGTGGCCACTGAGGCAGACAACTTCCCATTCTGGACAACTTACAAATGCTTTTCTATGCAGGATGTTCCTTCCATTTCTCCCCGATCCTCTTCAACTCTGCCTACTGATATTTCATTTCCGCTATAAGGCCCACCATAAAACCTTCCTCAGCTTTCTTCAGTTGCCCCCAACCCCACCCTAAGAATAACTTTTTTTCCTATTCAGCTTCATTTACATATACCAGTGTGTGTGTATATACATATATATGTGTGTGTGTGTGTGTATGTATGTGTGTGTGTGTGTCATCCTGTCATCATGGCTATCAATCTACAATTTCCCTGTATAGCTCTTTGACGGAAGGGACTGTGTCCCAGTTTTCATAGCCCCGGGACCCCAAGGATAAGTAGCTTTGTCTGTCAGACAGACGGGCTCAATAAAGAGAGCATTTATTGACTTCTAATTCTACCATGCCACCTTGCCAGCGGTGGTAGAAGCAGAACCTATATTCACACCAGCAGCTGTGGTACTAAACCTCTCTAAACTCTCTCCACACAAAAGGGTTGGGGCAAATACATAGCATTAAAAAGAGAGTGAGTATATGTTTCGCCTGAGTCATATCTGGCCCGGTGCTCCAAATTTTACAATTCAATTAGGAGTCTGGCATCCAGAAGAGGCATCAAGGGCCCTGAGCAACATGTTGGGTTTAGAAAGTGAGGTCAAAAGTAGTCAATCTTAACCCAACATACAAACAAAGACTTGCATTTAAAGAATTAACAATTTACAAAACCCTGATTTAATACCTGTTCTAAATAAAGAGTTCCTAACTTTAGAACAGTGGTCACCAACCACCGGTGGTCCATAAGGTCCAAAAGGTTGGCGACCACTGCTTTAGAACACAGATACATTTCTGAAAAGCTACGTATAAAAATTTTTAAATTACAAACTATTTATTTATAGAATAAATCTGTTTAAGTTCTTTAGGGGAAGCTTTCTTATATATGATAATTCATCTTTTCTACATATCTGGAGCTTTACCTATTGAATTTCCTTAAAGATAATATTTAGATCAATAAGAAATTCTTTAATGTAGCAAAACTTATTAATGAAAAATAATAGATAATTTGTTCAATCAAGATAGTTAACTTTAAAGCAATACAGAAGGGAAGAAGCTGACTGTAGTACGAATGAAACAAAATTAGTCAAGAATCAACAATTATTGCAGCTGAGTGACAGTTAAGATACACGGGACTCATTACATTATTCTATCTACATTTGTGTATATTTAAATTTTCCTATATAAAAGTTTTAAGAAAGATTTAGAGAAGGAGAGAAGAAGGGAAAGAGGAAAGCATGCAGCTATGGGACATAGAGATGAAGTCAATATTAAAAAGTTTATGATCTAGTGCAGGGTATAAGATATGTACATAACTAAAATTCAAGGTAGAAAACAGTAAGTATTATAAAGAGAGATAAAGAATAGAGGGGCCAGAAATAAATGTGCTAGAAATACAGTAGGTGATAAAAGTGATATTTAAACAGTAGTGAAAAGATTGATTTATTCAATAAATGGTATTAAAAAACCAACTAGTTCTTTGGGAAATAATATGGTTAGATCCCTACCCAAAGTCTTGCATTGAAATAAATTCCAGATGGAGAAAATAATCAAATGTAAAAAAAAAAAAAAAAAGCCCACTATAAAAATGCTAGAAGAAAACAGGAAAATGTTTTATAATCTTCAGGTAAAAATGGGCTTTCTATAAGTCTGTCAACACAAAAACTGAAAGAGTAAAAACTACAAGGAATATTCAAAAGTAAAGGGAAAAGGGGTAAAATATTTGCTAATCCTCCTAAGGAACAAAACTCTTGCAAATTAATAACAAAAATTAAAGTAATTGAATAAAATATGGCAGGGAGTTACAAACTTTCACCATTCATAGCACCCTTAGCACCTCAATAATCTTTTCATGGTGCCTCTAGGCCAAAAGAAATACCTAATAGTTCCATTTATTAAGTAGTTAGGTCCAAACAACCTAATAAGTATTTATACCCTAACAACTTAGGAACTGTTTGAAAAAATAATACACATAAGTTGAAAGAAAAAATATTTTGATTTCATTCCTTAATAACCACAAATACGTACTAATGGGATATGTGTGCCTGTTGGCTACTCATAACTTCCCAAGCCTCGGGATTGTTGGACTCCACCCTCATTCCTGTTCCATATTGATTTTCTCATGGTACTTGCTTTTTATAGTAACAACTATCAAATACTCAACTTTGCAAAGATATATAGCATCTTCTAAAGGAATGCAGTGCAAGCTAATGTTGATAAGTGTAAATAGCTTTGAGCTAGTAGATCTCATAATATTTCACAGATGGTAAACATCATTGTGTTTCTCTCCCAAATTTAAAATATCCCACAGAGCTTTGGCACACACTTTGGGAACTGCAAATATTTAGCAAAGAATATAAACAAGCAATTCACAGATGAAATACAAATATAGCCAATAAACATATGAAGACATGTTTAACTTCATTCATGTTTAAGGAAGGGCAATTAAAACAATAATTTAAAAACAACAACATTAATTTGTACAGAATTTTTCTTAAGAATTAGTAGGTAGGACCCCCATCTAATAACTAGGTAAGAAAACAATACTCTCATTCATCATTGGTGGGAACATAAATTGTCACCTTTTTTGGGGGGTGGGGTGATAACCAGAAAGGCCATCTTGTTACACATACAAAAATTTTTTTTCCTGTACAGTGGTCTCCCTCGGAGCTAGACAAAGTAGCAACTTGGAAGTCATGCACTTTCTTCAGTGTAATACCCACTTCTAGGCATTTGTCTCACAGAAAGGAGTATGGGCAAAGATAATAGATGCCCAAGGATGATATCATCTTCAGTAGCACTGACTCTAACAGGAAAATTCAGAAACAACCAATACAGGACCAATAGAAAAAAATTATGGGATATTTCTACAAGTATCCCATCACAGAAAGCCAATCTGTACAGCTATTAACAAGAATGTTGTAGGTTTATATAGACTAACATGGAAATATCTCTACACTGATAAGTAAAAAAAAGCAAGCTGCAAAAATAGTACGATCCCATTTTTATTAGTACCAAATTATTAACAGTGAGGGTGGGATTTTTTTACTTGGTGATTTTTTTTTTTTTGGAATGGGCTCCCATTGGTCAAATTTGAAATAATTTTATTATTTTTAATTTACATTTATTTTTGATTGACTAATATTAAATTTCAATTAATGTTTAGGGGTGAAATTTTGTTGCACTTTTCTATAATTTAGAAAGTTTTACAGTAAAAATGCATTACTTTTTTTAGAACTTTTGTAAAGAAATAATTATAATCTCATAACAAGTGGCAAAACTAGTAGCATTGTACTTTTCAATCATCCTTTCCCAATTGTGACTTCTTATGTAGTAATTGCAGTACTATATCAAAATCAGAAAATTGACATAGGCATATTACTATTAACTAGGCTACCTACCCTATTCAATTTTGCCATTTTTTACATGTATTCACATGTGTGTATGTGCGCGCACGCGCAATTTTATCCCATGCATGGATTTGTGCAACCACCACGACAATTGAGCATACAGACTGCCTTATCACCACAAAGGAAGAATGCATTATTTTGGGAATCAGAAACAATAGAAGCTAAGTAATGTTCTTTTTATCATGTATTCCCTAACTCCATACTCAGTATTAAAATTCACATACAAATTATTGGGACCGGTGGCTATGTGGTATTTTTCACTAAGAGATAAAAATCAAAGAAAAGGAACTTTTCAATGCCCCCAAGAGGAAGTTAGGACTTCCAAGGCTTCTCCTGGCCTCTTCCTTTGACTTTTCAGATTGGTACCCAATGAGGTTTGGAGAGCGTGTCAGAGGAGAGGCCCACTGAGGGTAGAGAAGGCTGGCCACCGGGGAAGCGGGTAGCAGCATTTTTGAGAGCTGCAGGAAAATCATTAGTGTTGTCTCTTCAGCAAGCAAAGCCAAAGGAAATGCAAAGTTAATATATTAATTTGTGTTTTCCGGATTTTAGAGTTGCCATAAAATCTGCTTTATAGAAGAGTTTGACCAACAGAAAACTGTTTGGCCTTCAGGCCAGTAACCCACATTACTTGGAGCTGCCCAGTGAGGGGTTTGGGGAAAAGGGCCTGCAAACCTGGGCCTGGGCTGCAGCCAGCCTCGGAGTCAGCGGCTGACAGCACATTGTGGCAACAGAGTCCTCTTTCTGAAAAATGAACATGGAAATTTTTCTTGACTCTGGGTTGCAGCTTATTTCAAAGGTCATCAAAGTAAACAAAAGGAAAAGACTGTGAATCTTTATAAGTCAAAAAGTGACAACTGTTTATAAAGCAACAGTTTATATTTTCTCATGGAGGAAGGAAAAAGAATGATTCCTCTAAGCTCCAGGAAGGAGATTTGGGTGGGTCCCCCTCCCCCCTCCCCCCGTTTGTTTGTTCATTTGCCATTCAACACCTCCAGCAGTGAGGTCCAGGAACATCTGCTGCATCCATTTTATGTGGAATTATAGAAGTCTACTGGATGGCTGGGATTTGTGGAATAAACCATGTCTTAAGAAGCAAAAGCCTCTATAGCCCTTATTGATAACTGCCTTCCGCAGTGCTGCTGAGGATGGGGGATGCCCAAAGTCATGCAGGCAGGCTGGACACAGGAAGGTCTCCCTAAATCTGGAGACCAGTTTCCTACTAGGGCAACTTTGTTTGGAGAAGGGTGATTTCGTGAGGTCTGACTGAAATAAAAGGTCGAGAAACCAACCATTATGAAGTTTCCTCTGATCCCTGGGAGTGATCAAAACACCTTTTTCACTTAGGAATTTTCTTGGTTGAGCTGACAAACTCTGGACAATCATCATGGGTAAACTTCTAACTGGATTTCATATCTGTTATTGGATATATTTCAAAATAATGACACTAGATGGCATTAAAATAATAATCAAGCCCTAGCCAGTTTGGCTCAGTGGATAGAGCAGGGGTCCTCAAACTGCGGCCCGCCGAAAACATTTATCCGGCCCACCGGGTGTTTTTGCCACTGCTGTGTGCATAGGAATTTGTTCATAGTTTTTTTTTTAAACTATAGTCCGGCCCTCCAATGGTCTGAGAGACAGTGAACTGGCCCCCTGTTTAAAAAGTTTGAGGACCCCTGGGATAGAGCATCAGCCCTCAGACTGAAGGGTCTCAGGTTCGATTCTGGTCAAGGGCACTGTATCTCGGTTGCAGGCTCAATCCCCAGCCCTGGTTGGGATGCGTGCAGGAGGCAACAAATAAATGTCTCTGTGTGTCTATCCCCCTACTTCCTCTCTCTCTAAAAATCAATGGAAAAATATCCTCAGGTGAAGATTAACACAACAAAAATCTAAAAGGTACTTTTTACATGGGATGCTGTGTTCATTAATCATGTGCTTCCCAGTCTGTTATAAAGATTGCATATTATTTCTACTTATCGGGTAAGGCCCAGTTCATTAGCTCCCTCTGTGAAGTTCTCCTTGACAATTCTAGGTTGTGGAAACCTCTCCATCCTCTCATCGCATAGTATTTATTATCTGAGCCACTCATTTGGCACCTAAGATATGTTGCCTTGATTGCTATTTATCTTTTTATGTAAACCATGATGTTTTATCTCCTACAGAGCCTTACAGGAATGCAAACGTTTGTTGACTTGATTTTAAATTTAAGTCAATTACCATGTGGGCTGAGATAAACAGCACTTTCAAGGCAATAGTTAACTCAATATAGTGAAAGTAAACACCAAGACTGCTTGCAAATGGGTTGGCTTACAAAGATGACCAATGAATGCAAGTCCTTGAGATTGGAATATGTTTGTGGTGTGGGCCGTCAGCCTGCTTTTCCTAGCCTACTAACATGTCATGTTATCTACATGGGTTCACCCTCCTCCAAGCTCATCTTGAGGAAACTCATAGTCTTCCCTCTAAACCTACTTCAGTTCAAAGACTGGCGCCTCTACCAAACCCCAGGAACTGTTAAGCTTATTTGCTGAATAAATGGCTGAATGAAACAATGACTCCAAGTAACCATCCCAAATCCATTTTGGCCTGTCCCCTTTCACCATATTGCTGGAAGGCAATGAGGATCCATTTTAGGAAAGTTCTAAGAGAACAAGCTCTCCCAGCCCAATATTGGGACTGACTACAATGGGACAACAGGCTACACCCAGTTGACTCATACTGAGAAACATTAGTCTTTAGACCAGTGGTTCTAAAAATTGGGGTGATTTTACCCCCAGGAGACATTTGGCATTGTCTAGAAACATTTTTGGTTGTCTCAACTGAAAGGGGGTGCTACTGGCATCTAGTGAGTAGAGGGCAGAGATGCTGTTAAGCATCCTACAATGCCCAGGGCAACCCCTCTCAACAAAGAATTATCCAGCCCCAAATGTCAATAGCGCCTAGGTGCAAAAACCCTGGCTTACTGTAAGAGCCCAGGTTTTGTAGTCAAGACCTAGCTGGTGACCTTGGGAAAATTATTTTAATTTCCTCATCTGTAAAATGAAGCTAACAATATAATTCATCTCATGAGATTATTGTTAAGTCTAAAAGGTAACTGATGTGAAAGTACCTTGTAATTACTCTCTAAAGATTGGTCATCCTTAATAATGGATCCTCATGTGTGATTTTAATTTTTCAGTGCACTTCAGGCATCTCTCGTGTTGGTGTAAAAAGGAGACTCACCTCACTGCCTCCATTCATCTGGGGTATCTATGCTTTCCTATCTATGTTTATTTAGTTCTCAGTTATTTGGTAGCTTTCTTACTCCTCAGTGGTACCTGCTTATTATGTCCTTTCTTTGACACTTGTTTTTGCTTGGCCACTGGACTTCTGCCTGTTGCAGTAATGTTCTTTAGCAATACTTTTTTTTAGTGGTCTCTGATGATTTTTCCCAGAAACTGTACTTTCTGACTAATCATCTTACTAGAGTTCATAACAATGACCAAGGGTATGGCAAGGATAAATTAATGATTGTCCCTCAGGTGTTTTGAGAAGTGTAAGTGCAGTCCTCGTTATCAAGTTTGCCCTTTTTGTCATAAGCTACATTTTCTGCACGTGTGATTTACATCGAAGAGTAAGTTGTGCCATTCAGTGTCTCAGAAAAACAATCTGGTAACCCTTAAAGATATCAGCTGTCAGCTATGACCTCAAGAGGTTTATCCTTGATACTCTTTCCTACAGAGCATACTCCATAAATTCACAAATCCAGAGGTAGGATTTCCAGCTCCGTTTCCTGCCTCAGAGAGGCAACCACGTCAAAATAAGCTAAGTAAGTGCATTCTTATTTTCCTAAAATTTCCTGAATGGCCCAAATCAGGTAACACTTTAACAAGTACTTTAGCTTCCACCATGGCATGTGTTGGGTTAATCTGGCCAGTTGGCGTGCATTTTAGTCAAAGGAAGCAAAGCATCCTTCCTGTGTATATTAGTCTCATAAAACGGATATTTGAATATTTCATATAGCAAAGCCTATGGACTTATATTGTAGTCTTCCCTGAACGGTATATAAATGTATTTAAAATTCCATAGGTTCTTGGTTTAAAAAAAAAAAAGCAATATAGTAGTTAGTACCAATCTTCTTGAAATTAGTGGTGAACTAGAATGAATCATGTCTCCATAACAGGTAGGATCTTAGCTCTCAAGAAAATAGAATTTACTCAGAAACCTTTGAAGTGGCTCACTTTCTGAAGGAAGTGGAGTTTTACTTAGGAAAAAGTCACAGATAAAGAGACCAGGGTGAATTTGAAGTTGCATACATAAATTGGTAGTTAACCCTCTATAACCACCTGGGTCTTCTTATTTCTCACACCTCCAAACAATTTCAGTGAAAAATAAAAGATATTCAATTGTTTCAATAGGATTAGAGTATGAAGGTGGGTGAAGAGAGGAGGTATCCATAACATAGTAGCAGAATGCAACGAGAAAATATTAACTTTATACATACTACCTCTTAATACTGGAGGAAAATGAGGCCAAGACACAAACCATTAAGATTCCCAATGAAGTTACTAACTAAAACAAGAAATTAAGATTCTCTATATTTCTATGGAAAAAATATCGTAGTTTCTCAAAATATAAAAAATAATATTACTGTATGATCCCACAATTCCACTTTTGGGTATAGTCAAAAGAATTGAAAGGAGGGCCTCAAAAAGACATGTGTACATCTATTTCATAGCAACATTCTTCACAATAGCCAAAAGATGGAAGCAACCCAAGTGTCCACTGATGGATAAACGAGTACACAAATGTGGCATATTACATACAATGGAATATTATTCAGCTATACAAAGGATGTTTTGACACAGGCTACAACATGGATGACCCTTAAGGACATTATGGAAAGAGAAATAAGCCAGTAACAAAAAGCAAATATTGTATAATTTCACTTATATGAGTGAGGTCAAGGACACTCCAACTCATAGAAACAGAAATGGTTGTTGCTAGGAGTTGGGGAAAAGAAGAAATAGGGAGTTACTGTTTAATGGGTATATACTAGTAAGTTTCAATTTTGCGAGATGAAAAACTTTTGGAGATTGGTTGCACAACGATGTGAATATACAGGGGCAGGCAAAAGAAGGTTTACAGTTATGAGTACAGAGTTTATACTTGTATTATTTATTATTACATTATTTATTTGTATTACAACCATAAACCTCCTTTTGCCCTCCCCTGTACTTAATGCTACTGAACATTAAAAAAATGGTTAAAATGGTAAACTTTATGTGCATTTTATCACAATTAAAATTTTAAAAGTTTTTAAAAGATGTCCTACATTCAAGTCACCAATATTCAATATTGTAACGTATTCAGTATCATTTCTGGGACATATTTTACATCCTCCAATTACAGAAGTCCTCCATCTATTAAAAAAGCCTTGTGATATAAATGTCTAATCATGAGGTTGTACACTTGAAACTAATATAATATTGTATGTCAACTGTAATTTAAAAAATTTTTTAAATAGCCTTGTGAGTGAACTACACATTTACTTTAGAGTACCAACTTATTGTGAGACTGCAGTAATTAGATGCCCTTAGATTCCCATTTGACTTCTTTTAATCCTTAAAAAATTAGCATCAGGTGCTAATTAAAAATAGCAAAGTCTATCATTAGAGGCAAGCTATCGGTTGTACTAATTGTAGAGGAAGGAAGACTTTTCATGTACACTGAGATACTGGAATGTCTGAGCAGATTGTAATAACCTGTTTTATTGCTTTTCTAGTGTCCACTACTTTTCCAGTCTCACACCACGGCGGGGAGGAGGACACACCACCATAGACTAAACTCTCAGACAAAGTTTAATTTTTAAAAATTTTCTCCATTGCAGACTATTTTAAAAAGTATTATGCTTACCAGAGATGTAGTTGGGACTATTTTTATGATCAGTATGTCTCTATACGTCATCAGAAGGAGATACAAAAGTTTGTTTTATATCATACACTGTGCTGAACCTTAAACTCTACCTCCCATGCAATATCCTTCTCTTTGCTCACACCAAAAACCTGCTCAACATTTTAGCCCCTTTCATTATCCCCACTCCACACCACCTTTTTAAACCTGTTGATAGTTGTATCTTTCATTTAGCTATGCTGAAATCCGTTCAAAATTTCACCAACTCACCAACTTAAATTCCATCAAGATAATCCTTTTCTGTTCTTCTCCATCCTCCCAATACTTATCCAACCTAATAACATAGGTCAGAATATCTATGGGCTCTAATTCACTTACTTTCTTTTCTAGTTCACTATAGCAAGGACACCTTTCCCAATACCTCTAGACATCCAGCTGTAAAACTGAAATAATATAACCAACTTTCCCTCCATTGCTCTGGATGAGGATGTCATAAGGACTGCTGACCTCCTTGCTCCTTATAAAATGTGTTGTGCACAGTTATTATTGTTATCTCTGTCCCGGTTTCCCACGACTCTTACTTCATGCCCCTTGATCCTGACCACAAAACACTGTGTTACTAAACAGCTCACTCAGCCTCCTGCTTCCTCCATTCCTGCCTTGGGTCAGTCTTGCCAGCTGCCCTTTAAACTTGGAAGAGTCTCCCCTCACATCTGCCAATTTGCTATTTCAAATGCTTCCTTCTTATTCATGTCTGCCTGCCTGCTCTCTACATGAATGGCCAGGAGCACCCTTCCTAGAGCAGAAGAAAGTAAGTGATGAAATGAAACCCAGAACACTTTTTTGCCCATTAAAAATTTGAGCTCAGAAATGTCTAGATGTTCTTACTGCCCTCCATTGTCTTTTAACTTCGAAGGCAAATTATCTAGAAATGTATAATATTCCTCACTGGGGGTGGTGGTGGTAAATCTCTGTTATCTCCTGGACCTGACGAAAGGATCACGTGTATCTTACAGTAACTCATTTTTATACATTGAATCCTTCCTCTCTTCCACTCGTAACCAATGTTTTCCACACTTGCCTCACCATCAGAATCACCTATTTGCTCATTAAAAAGGCAGATTCTGGGGTCCTACACCTCAGATACACACAATCAAAATCTTTAGGGTAAGAGCTTGGAAATCTGTATTTTAAACAGCAGCCCAGGTAACTCTTGTGTCAGGTAAGTTTGGAAACATTTGACAGCCTATTAAATCATCCTGTTTTTGTCAGTGTCTTAACAACCAGAGGTCTGAAGGTGTATAGCCAGATGACCTGAATTAGTTAGGATTTAGTCATGAAGCTTCTACCTATTCCAGCCATGCTGACAATGTGACTTAAAATTAATACTATGTGATTTTATATTGTAATTTTTCTGTTTTAGATTTGTTGCTTATTTTTCCCATGTCATACAAGATTCTGGTGATGAATTTATACTGCTTTATATCCACCCAGTGGTTAATTAGCACAGTATTGAGCATTTAATTGAAACTCAATTAAAACATTACTGATTGATCAATACAGGCACCACCCAACTTAAAAAAAAAAAAAAAGCCTGAAAACTTCATGGCCTGAAACCTATCTGAGTAGCACAGCCTCCTTCCCTCACCATCAGGTCAATGAGAATGAGAATGCAAATTTAGGTTTGTCTCTTGGCCTGAAAGAGCAAGGCAATTATTCAGTGATTTGGCCAGATTTCTAGAAATGATTGTTATGCTTTGTTTGACTGCCTAGATTTCTCATAATAGAGTCAACTTCCTTTCATCTCTCAAGGAGTACTGCTTTGGGTTCTTTCCACCATCATGCTGGGGAGATCTCAGTTAATGATTTGCATCTGATAGCTTATCATAAAAATTCAAGTAGCAAGCCTGCTTTTAGGCACGGACACACAAGGAAGAAGTTCAAGGATGCTTATTTTAAAACATACTTATTTAAAACATGAAGACCATTCTAGTTTAAAATATAAATGTCAATAGAAAGAAAAGTAGGACAAAAGTGCAATATTATCAATTATGTAATGTTCAGAAAAATAAAGTTGAGCAAACAATAGAAAGCCAATTTATTCAAGAAGTTACCACTGAAAACAAGTTTCATTGGGGGCGTGCACCACAGCTGTGTTCAGCATTCCATTTTTCAATAGGATGAACCCATTCTCCATTAAATAAAAAGCTTCAAATGTAAACAATGAATGGCCTGTCTGATGAAATTCATCCCTGAAACTGAGCAGATTTCTAAATCAATGCATAGACCAGGCTATTTATAAACTCTACTTCCCATCAACCTCAGCACTATGTCAACTAACAATAACAAGTTAATGTTTTCCAGTAATCTCCACTGTGCCATTTAATTGCCAGCTCTCAGGCCAAGGTAAACTCAGCAGTAACAAAAGAGCTAACATCACAATAAAAGAATGAGATTAATTAATTTACATTTCTGCTTTGAAGTGAATGCTGAAAATCATGACCATAACATACTCTTTATCAGGCATGAGCTTTAATTGTGCCAAATAGTTTATAGAGTGATTTGAAGGTAAAGTTTAAAAATATTCTTGTTTTTAATTAACCACAAGCTTCAATCCTTGGAGAATTTTTTTTTTTTTTTATCAAGAACCTCCTCTTTGTAGTATTATAGAGAGTATATAAGTCCCCAAATTGTCAAACACAATTTCTAAACCTTGGCCACCATTCTTAAAGTTTTTTAAAAAATGGAAATATCACTTAACATACCCCAACTGAAGTGTAAAGATTGATGAATTTTTATACATGCCTAATTATATAGTTTTTACTTGTAATAATGTAACTCAACAAATGCTTCCATTACATAAGATTATTATCATGTTTGTTCTAAAAAGTACATTATAGCATTCTTTTGCATTGTGGTTAAAAGGAAGCATTCATTCTCTTCTCCCACACTGACTTACATGTTAACAGATATTGAGTAATCATAATATAAGAATTAGAAGCACTCATTTTTTGTTGTTGTTGTTGTTGGGGGAGGGATGAACCTTCAAAATATAAAATAAGAAAATGCTCTTATAAAAAAAAAATGAAGACAAAAGAAGAAAAGCCAAAATGTACACTTTTTACTACAAAGGGAAAGATCATTAACTCTGATTTTCAAACTCTGATTTTTTTGTAAACTCACCCCTGAACTCAACTCCTCAGTAAACAAAATGGGTTAAACCTTCATAGTTTTTCCAACTAAAATGGTTTTACAGTTTACAGTCTGTAGATCAAATCATTTTGGTCTGTTTTCCAAACCTCCACATACAATTTGGTCACTTAATTGCTAAGAAAGTCCAGTATCATTTCCCTTTTCTGGTACACTGAGAAATCACTTGTCATTTTAGCAGATATATACATATATATATGCGCTAAATTTCCCCATTGCTAAATATCAACTCCACAAGCTGGTGATGGATTATAAAACCCAGGCCCAGGATATACAACTCATCCCGGATTTCTGATGGTTGAGATAACTAACCATCCTAGGTGTTGGGTTTTTGTCACATTCATCCAAACACATTCTCTGATCTTTTAACTGCCTGTTGTCACCTCCTCCATAATATATATTTCTTTCTTAGTAGGCTACAATGATGATGTGCTCAGCTAAACAAATGTGTACATATCAGGGGCAAATATCTAAGAAACATCAACACTTTCTGGATACAGAATAATTGTAAAAAGACCAATTTGAATTCATAAGCAGTCTTTTTAAACAAAAATAACTTTTAAAGAGCTGCTGATCCATTATTTAAATATCATGAACTACACTAAAACAAATGACTATCAAGTAGTATTGCTGTTAAACTAAACCTAAATAAATTCAGAAGATTCATTTGTAATGAACATTCATGAAGGAAGGTGAATTTGTGTACAGTTTTAATGCCAGAAGTATAAAAACAAAATTCTAAAATAATAAAATTCAAATTAATGCAATTTTCTCTTTAATCTAGAAAAATCTCACTCTTTTTAATGAACAAAGTGAGAGTTGGCATGGCCATTAAACCTGGAGTCCTAAAGTCAGGAGTTTCTAACCACTCTGAGAACTTTGTATTACAGGGTGTGAAGGTACTCAAATCTTCACGAAATCAAGACAGCTGATAGAGGGGAGTTTTCTACAACACAAGTTTTCTTGTTCTGCTGTGCAGCATTCCTATATTTCATGTCACCAAAAGGAAATGGGCCATCTAGTCCCTATCAAAGTGGCAGCAAGTTCAACTTCCATTGTGACAAAAGTAGAGCATTGGTCCAATAAGTATTTAAAATTTCCATGAGATTATCACAGACACAGTTATTTCTAATGCTATCAATAGGAAAACAGAGAAAAAGAAGAAAACACTATCACACCCTTCAGATTATTAAAAAACAGCATTATGCTAGTTCGTTCACCCAACAAAGCTTTATTGAGGGCTCAAGGTAAAATGCTATGGGGGGTGTACAAAATAATTATGTCCATTCTCACTACTCTTATTCAGTATTACTAGAGTGCTGGTGCACGAATTCGTGCATGGGTGGGGTCCCTCTCGGTGGCCTGCAGGGATGGGGCCGAAACCTGCAGTCCAATGCCACCTGCCACTCCTGCTCATCCCGGCTCCACTGTGCCTGCCACAGGCTTGCGCCCAATCAGTCCTGATGGGGAGAGGCTTGTGCTGCTGCAGCAGCACTTGCCAGCCAGGAGCCCTGCATTTGGCGCCCTCCCAAGGGAAGTGGCCTGCGGGATCGGGCTGAAACCAGTTCTCCGACATCCCCCAAGGGGTCCCAGATTGCGAGAGGGCACAGGCCAGACTGAGGGACCCCACCGGTGCACGATCAGGCCAGGGAGGGACTACAGGAGGGCTCCAGGGCGTGTCCGGCCCATCTCGCTCAGTCCACATCAGCCAGACCCCAGCAGCAAGCTAACCTACTGGTTGGAGCATCTGCCCCCTGGTGGTCAGTGCATGTCATAGTGACTGGTTGACCAGTCAACTGTCTGTCCCCTGGTAGTCAGTGCACGTCATTGCGACTGGTCGACCAGTTGACTGTCTGTCCCCTGGTGGTCAGTGCACATCATAGTGAGCAGTTGAGCAGCCTTAGCATATCATTAGCATATTATGCTTTGATTGGTTGTTCGGTTATTCTGCCATTCGGTCTATTTGCATATTACCTTTTATTATATAGGAGGATACTGGAGACCCTAGCCAGTGCTATAAGACAAGACAAGGAAATAAAAAAGCCAACCAGTTGGAAAGAAAAAAATTAAACTGCCTTATTCATAGATGACATGATTATCTATCTTTGCAATAAAATCCTACAGAATCCATTTTAAAAAGACACAATAACTAACAAGGTTAGCAAGGTCTCAGAATATGAGATCAATATTTAAAAATTAACTATATTCTCTAAAGACTAGCAATAAACACTTGGAATCTGAAATCTAAAAAAAAAAAAAGATCACTTCTAATAGTATCAAATGGTATCTGATAGTATAAGTATAAAAAAAATGTTTAAGATTCATCATCCAAGAATTGTATAGGCCTGTATTCAGCAAACTTTTTCTGTAAAGGACCAGAGAATAAATACAGTAGGTTTTCTGGGTCATATGGTCTCTGTTGTAACTATTTAATTCTGGCATTATATTGTAAAATCAGCCATAGAAAATATGTACATAAATGGGCATGAATGTGTTCCAATAAAACTTCATTTATAAAAATAGGAAGCAGATAGATTTAGTTTATAAATCAGTTTGCCAACCCCTGATCTAGAGATAAACTTAGTGCATCTCCTTATATACTACTGATTAAGGTCCCAGACTTAGAGAAGTTCCTTAAGAACTTGTAGGCTTTTGTGGGGTAGACACACAAAAAATTTCTGTCCAGCGGAACACATAACCCCAAAGATTTATAATCTGTTGGACATTAGACTGTCTTATATATAATTCAGCAATCTTATTCTTACCTTCTGTTAAATTGCCTATAAATGCCATAGTTTTTCAGATACTCTTTGAACCTATCATAACATCTTACCGATTCCCTTATTAATTAGTGGGTTAAATATGTTTTACACATGTTCATTTTATATTTGCCGGAAAGTGATGATTTTACCTTTATGAAAATTATACTTTAACAATGTCAATTCTCCCCTATTGCTCTAAAGAGTCAATGCAATTCTAATTTTAAAAAACCATCAAAATTTTTATTGGAAATGCATTAAACCCATGTTTAAATGTGGAGAAAACTGATTTCTGTATAATATTCAGTCCTATAAGAAACATGCAGCATCCTCAGGTAAAACCAGGATAATCAACAGAAGACATATTACAAAGGATCTTTATTAGAAATGAGAATTAGGTGATTGAGTACAGCACAGTATAGAACTGAGGAATATAAGCTCTGAAAGCCTGGATCAGTCACTTTCAGCAGTGTGACCTTGGGCAAGTTATTTAATCTCTGAGTTTCCTCACTGTAAAACAGTACTTACTTTCTTGGATTGTTATGAGGATTTAGTGAATAAATATATGTAAGAGTATAAAACAGAGTAAGTATAAGTGAGGACTAACAGTATTATTACAAAGTAAATACTAGTATATAGAAATCAACCACTTTCAAAAGTAAAAGAGCACAAGTCAGAAGACAAAAGATAAGAAAAGTACTTATGATAACAGTAACAAGAAGTACAAAAGAGAAATATATAATCTACATGAAAAAGTTTTAAAATATGCTACTGAGGACCATAAAAGACAAATGAATGGAAAAGCATACCAAGTTCTTGAATCGGTCAATAGCATAATAAATGATACGAACAGTTGATAATTTAATGTATAAATTTAATGTGATCCCAATTAAAAATACTTATATATTGATAGAATGAAGGATGGGGGAAGTAGGCAAGTTGATTCAAAGTTCTTAGGGCACTGAAAAAGAAAAGTAATGAAGGGGAGTTAGTCTCCACCAAATTATAAAACATTATAAAGCTACTGCAAGCAGCTGGTGTATAAATAGATAAACTGTTCAACGAAACAGACTAAAAACACAGAAAATCAAAGCAACTGCAGTTGGAATTTAGTGTATGACAAAGACAGCCTTTCTGCCAGAAGAAATAGGATGTATTTTTCAATAAATAAATTTGGGACAAAAAAACAAACAAACCCCACAACACAACAACTCTTCATTAATTTATTTTTTATTCTGCTTGATAATGTTAAGTAATTTTCATAATAGTATTTTAAAACATATTAATAATTATAAAAGATAGTTCCCATTTATTAAGAAACTATACCATGACAGCCACTATACTGGAAATTTGTACAGATAACATCTCTATTCCTTCTATCAACCTTGCAAATTACACATTATCATTATTTTCTAGATGGTTAAGCTTCAATTTTGAATTTAAGTGATTTGCCCTGGCCAAACATCTAGAAAGTGGGAAAGGAGTATGTTGATCCCAGGTCTGCCTAAGATCTAAAACCGCTATCCAAAAATAATCTGGTTTGTCAATGAAACTCTAAGAATGGAGCAATAAAAACAGTTCTAGATTACAAATTGTGCATACCAAGTAGAAATGAGGTAACTATAATGAAACACAGCATCCTCTCAATGATTTTTAGTTTCCAAATGGTAAATACTCTGGGGTCTGTGTCTTATTTATACTCTATCATGGTAGCCTGGCCTGTCAGTGATTGGATGATATCCAAGGTGAATCTACCTTATATCAAATTCTTCCCAATAAAGAAGAGAGTTAAAATGAAGTGACAGTGAGCTAGAACATAATTTTACACTGAGGAAAATTTTGTAACTTTATTTTCTATGTATAATGTCCCAATGTGGGAAACTGAAAATCCATATGCCAAAAAAATACAACGCTGGTTATTTTGACTTCCCTCTGCTGGGCAGTAAACCTCTTGAACTTGTGTCTATTTTTGGAAATTGAGGTATCCCTTTAATCCCATTACAGAACTGCTGATGGTGGTGAGACAGCAAAGGAAAGTCGGCACAGGGCCTGTACCAGTTAAGTCTCCAAGAACAGGAATAAAGCAAAGCACATGAAGGAAAAGCATTTTGCAGGAAATTTTGTGAAACTGGTGTCAGTGTTCACAGCCCAACACAAGAAACGCCACCCAACTGCAAGCTGTTTCAGATTAAAAGGGGCCCCTGAAGCTGGATCAATGTTGCAAACTCCTGGAGCCAATATTCACAGCATGGATGAAGTTGTACTTGCAGAACACAGCACAGCCCTTCTCTGTCTATCCTCTCTAAGGGTTCTATACATAGTCAGCAATACTCTCTTCTACTATTTGGTGTGAATAAAAGACAATGCACAGAGTGCAGAACTTCCTCTGTTGAGACTGTCAGGTACAAAGACCCTACTGCATACATTCTGGAAGACGCCCTCCCCCCCCCAATTTTTTTTAAAGATCCTTCTGATGATGATTTGTTTTCTATAAGCAGCTGAGATAACTGAAACAATTAAAAAAATTTTTTTAACTTTTTCAATTACAGTTGACATACAATATTAGTTTCAGATATACAACACAATGATTAGGCATTTATATAGCTTACTAAGCGATCACCCTGATAAATCTAGTACTCATCTAGTACTATACACAGTTATTACAATTTGTTAAAATGAAAATTACCTCCTCTTCAAAAATGATCTCCATTTTGCTCAATGCATTTTCAAAGTCCTCTTTCATTCTAAAGCTGAAAACACACAGAACTAATGTCCTTGCTCCAAATGAATGTGGTGTTAGGGATTTACAGGGTGCCCCGGATAATGATAAATATCCACATTCTAAACATCCAGTCTCAGTACTGAGGGCCATGTGTTAAATTAGTGATGCCTAAGTCTATCCCATTTAGAAACAAAACAACCAATACCTACTCGGGGTCAACAGTGAGGACTCTGCTACTACTTTCCAGACAGAGGCCCAAATGCCACACTCAGATGGAGCCAGATGTAACTACTGACATTCAGAAGGGCCCTTTCAGAGGCCCTGGCAATCTAGATATGCACAGCATGCTTACCCTACCCACCACTACTCTATGAGGAAGAAAATCTGTTCTTCTAAGCGAGAGGACTGGAAAGTAGGGTGCGCTAGAGCAGCGGTCGCCAACCTTTTGGACCTCATGGACCACCAGTGGACCACCGATTGGCGACCACTGCTCTAGAGTATGCGTTAGTTATACCAAAAAGTTGCTGAGAGGGTACAAAAAGTTTCTGTACATCTCTCACTCATTTTCCTCACTGCTACCATCTTATTTTACTACTAGAGGCCCCATGAACAAATTCGTGCACAGGTAGGGTCCAGCCAGCCCACCCCAATGGGGGCCCATCGGGCCAGGCCAGCAGGGGGTAGGGGCCACGGGTGGTTGGCTGGCCGGTCCCACCCCCGATCGGGGTGTTGGGGCCGATTGGGGCCTGGATCAGGCTGGTTGGCTGCCGCAGTGCATGTCATAGCCACCGGTCGTTCTGGTCGTTCTGCCATTCTGGTCACTGGGCTTTTATATATATAGACTAGAGGCCCGGTGCACGAAATTCATGCATGGAGTGGGGGGATGTCCGACTGCCGGTTTAGGCCCAATCCCTAAACCGGCAGTCGGACATCCCTCTCACAATCCGGGACTACTGGTTCCTAACCGCTCGCCTGCCTGCCTGACTGACTGCCCCTAACCACTTCTGCCTGCCAGCCTGATCGCCCCTTAACTGTTCCCTTGCTGGCCTGATTGACACCTAACTGCTCCCCTGCCAGTCTGATCTCCCCCAACTGCCCTCCCCTGCTGGCCCGATTACCCCCAACTGCCCTCCCCTGCTGGCCTGATCGCCCACAACTGCCCTCCCCTGCCGGCCATCTTGTGATGACGTGAGGGCAGCCATCTTGTGGTGGCCATCTTGTGATGACGTTGCATGAGGGTGTGACGCCACCTAGGCTTTTATTATATAGGATGGTACATCTGTCACACTGAGGAAGTAACTGGTACATTACTGTCTATTAAACTGCATACACTTTATTCAGATCTCACTAGTTTTCACCTAATGTCCTTTTTCTGTTCCAAGATCCCATCCATGTTAGCATGTTGCATTTAGTTCTCATGTCCCCTTAGGCTCCTCTGGTCTGAGACAGTTTCTCAGACTTTTTTCTTGCTTTTGATGACCTTAACAGTTTTGAGGAGTTCGGGTCAGAAATTTTGTAAGAAATTTGAGTTTGTCTGATTTTTTTTTTTAATTAGACTAGGATTATGAGTCATTGGAAGGAAGACCACAGAAGTGACATACCGTTTTCATATCATAACAAGGGTGCATGCTATCACCATGACTTATCCCTGTTGCTGCTAGTCTTGAGCACATAGCTTAGAGGCAGTATTTGCCAGATTTCTTCACTGAAATTACTCTCCATCCTCCCTCTTTCCACACGCTCAGAAAGCAAGTCACTGTGAGTAGCCCACTCTCCAGGGATGAGGGAAAGGAGGTTAAGCGTCACTTTCTGGAGGAGGGAGGGAGTATCTACATAAATTATTTGGAATCCTTCTGCCTGGGAGATTTGTCTCTTCTCCCCCACTGATTTGTTTATCTATTTATTTATTTATATCATTATGGATATTTATTTTATACTTTGAGTTATAGGCTCACTACAACATCCTGGGAAAGGCTTATTTGGACTATTATTTCATTTTTTTCCCCTTTGCTAATCCTCATGGAGGATATTTTTTCCATTGATTTTTAGAGAGAGTGGAAGGGAGGGGGAGAGACAGAGAGAGAGAGAGAGAGAAACATCGATGTGAAAGAGACACACCCGTTTGTTGTCTCCTGCACGCACCCTGACCAGTCCCAGGGATTGGGCCTGCAAATGAGGTACATGTCCTTGACCAGAATCGAGCCTGTGACCCTTCAGTCTGAGGACCGACACTCTAACCACTGAGTCAAAGCAGCTAAGGCTGGACTGGCACTACTTAAACTTTAATGAGCATATGAGTTGAACTGGGGATCTTGTGAAAATGCAGATTCTGAGTCAGCAGGTCTCAGTGGCCCAGGTTTCTGCATTTCTAACCAGCTCCAGGCCAACCTGATGCTGGTCTGGCATTACACTGAGCAACCAGGCTCTCTAGACTATGCCTGACCTCCTCAGGGAATGAGCACTCACTCCACTCCACAGCAACCTATTCCACCTCGGAAGGGCCAGTCAGGAGAGTAGAAAAAAAAAGTTTTCAACCCTCAAATCTATACCAAATACTAAAAAATAGTCACTTAAATACAAACTCTGAAGCAGACTTCTTGGTGTTATTTTTGTTTTTTGTTTTAAACTAAATTATCAATGTTTTTAGGCTTCCACTCCCAGCCCCACCTCTAACATACACACAGACACCTTTACCTTCCCTCAATGAATTAAAAAATAACTAAACTCATTGTGATGAATGCAAGAGTATCTAAGATAGAGCTGAAATGCACAGACAGCTGGGAATTGTGTGTCTCTCTATTCATTCTGTGCTCTTTTTCAGGAGGGAGAAAGGGTAAAAACTAGAGCAACAACCAGGAAGGGCAAGCCAGGACAAAGGAAGGTTAACAAAGGAAATCACACATTTATCCAGAATAGAGAAAGTGAGCATCTTAAAGACACATTTTTAAAACAATATGATCTTCCTCCCTTCATGAGGCCGAGGAGGTCTTAGGGAGGCATGGAGTGCAAGAGCCTCACCACTGCGTAGAGATCGTAGCCTGAAGGGTACCGGTATTCATGTTCTTCAGAAATCCACCATCTCGTACATTTTACCTGGGGAGGCATGGTTTATAGTGCATCTCTAATTCACTATCAGGGCTTCCTTTGAAGAACATGCAGTCAAATTTCTAGCACCTTAATTCTAAATGCACACACACTCACACAATGAGTGTATGTTCAATCATAAATTACTGCCCTGTATTTCTGTTCTCTAAAAAAACATCTGAAAAATATAACCTGTTAATTAAATTTTCTCTCAAGTAGACTGATCAATGAGTACTGCTTTTCAGTATAAAAAGAACAGATTGTTAATTGGACTAGTAAATGTTTCACATGCTTGAAAAAAATCAATTATAAAACAGGAAACTGCAACTGTATTTTAGAAACATGTTAGATATAAAAATCACTATATACCCTGTAATCCAAGAAGAAAGGAAAGGCATAAAGTCTATTTGCTATAAACTGACTTAAACTTACAAGTAAAACCTGTCTTACCATTTACATGGAAAGAAAATCTTTTTAAAAGGCTTAAGTAGTGAATAATGGAAAAAATGTCAAACAGAACATTTAAAATGTTAATTATATTGCTCTCTTTGAAGATTAACAAAGGTGATGGATTTTTCTGGCATTTGTAAACTCTTCAGAGTCACAATTTAAAAAAAGAGAACGTTAAATCCATTTGATACAAAAATAACTCTGAACATCTTTAGTCCCCTTTTGGGAAATATGATTCTGAGGAACTTAATGAAAAATGTCCCCCTCACTAGCAATTGTACTTCACCAAGATTAAAAAGGCCTTCGAATAGGGGAATGGCCAAGATCCTTGTGGAAGTAGAGGATCACCTCTTCAATATAAACATGGGTCCAATATTACAGCATCTGACACCTGTGCATACCACTCTCCAGAGTGCCATCCTTTCAAGTACAGATCACATATCCCTTCATAACAAGAAAAGTAAGTGGAGGGTGAAACAGGAAGGCAAGAGTCTGCCTTGATTTGGCAAAAGAAGTGAATGAACATATGGAGATTTAGACTAGCGAGGAATCCCCAACAGCATGCTGCACTCAAGAGTGATCATGGAACTCACCTGCACATAGAGAAGGTCACAACCAACGAGGCTTTAGAACAATTTCAAAAGATCCCCTTCCTGCCCTAAATAACAGTCCGCCCCCCCCCCCCCCCCCCCCCGCCTTCTGAAGACAGAAGATCTGGCCATTAGAGTCACTCGGTTTTATCTCATTTATTGCTCACAACTATCCCAGAACACTATTTGCGTCTCCATTTTACAGAGGGAATGAAGGCTAAGAGATCTCAGCAGGCAGTGGAGCGGGCAATTGAGCCCAAATAGTCTTACTCTAGAGCCTTTCTTCTCAAACACTATTATATTACAACAGAACTACTAATTGGGAAAAGCAACACAGATGACACACGAGAACAAAGATGAAATCTAATCATCTAAACGCAGAGGATAGGCTATGAGACGATGGGTGGGTGGAGGGGGCCCAGGGAGTCAGAATGGTCAGCACTACTCTAGGAGCTGGACACATACGTAATTTTGTTGAATAAACGCATTATTATCTGAATGTCCATTGGAGCACAGAAATAAACAAGGAAAAGAAGAATAAGAAAAGCATTTATATGAGTAACTGTATGCCAACAAATTGGACAACCTAGAAGGAATGGATAAATTCCTGGAAACATGTCTAGACACCGATCAAGACTGATTCAGGAAGAAATAGAAAAATCAAACAGACCAATAATGAGTAAGAAGGCTGAGTAAGTAATCAAAGACCTCCCCAAAAGAAAAGCCCAGGGCAGTTGAATTCACTGGTAAATTCTATCAAACATTTAAGGGAGAATTACTGTCAATCCTTCTCAAACTTTCCCAAAAAGAATTGAAGAGCAGGGAACACTCTCCAACTCATTTTATGAGGCCAGTATTACCCAAAGCCAGATAAGAACCCTACAAGGAAAGAAAACTACAGGCTGATATCCCTGATGAGTATAGATGTAAAAGTATTCAACAAAATACTAAGAAAGCAAATTGAATAGAACATTAAAAAGATCATATACGATGATCAAGTGGAATTTACACCTGGGATGCAAGAATGGGTTAACAAATGTAAATTAATAAATGTAATATATTACATTAATAAAATGGAAGATAAAAATCATATGATCATCTCAACAGATGAGTAAGGGGGAGGGGAGGGGGAAAAACGGGTGGAGGAGGAGAACAAAGAAAAAGAAGGAGAAGGGGGAGGAGAGGAAGGAGGAAGAGGCGGAAGAGAAAGAGGAGGAACAAGAGGAGGAGAATGATTCTTTTGAGATTCCCAGCCTGAGTGATGTATTCCCCTCCTATTTCCTTATTCCTATGCATAGCTCACTGCAGTCTGTAGAATTTGTTCATGGGTCAGGAATGGTTTCTTTCATGGCCACTGGTATTTAAAAGAGCTGCATCACATCTTGTCTACACAGGATCATGGAGAAAATCCATAGAAACCCTGGAACAAAGGTTCTCAACCAGGGGTGATTCGGCCTCCCAGGGGATATGGGGAAACATTTTTGGATGTCACAGCTGAGAACGGGTACTAGCATCTGTTGGAGAGCTGCTACCAAACATATACAATGCACAATACAGTCCCCATAACAAAGAATAACTAGGCCACTGCCATGGAAGGACAGAGTGGAGGGGCTAGAGATGTACAGTACAGAGAAATATAAGAATGTCACAAACAATAATACGGTTTAAAATAGAACGTTTTATTACTTATTTAAACTTTACTTTAGGCCCATGGGCTGATTTTCCTTCAGGCCTCTGGGTGGCTGCCAAATTATCTGGCTATACTCAACCACAGTGCTTTTAAACAGCCAACGAGTCCTCGGTCACTGAAATATGTGGGGTGCTCTAAATAAATCCAAGGGCTATGCAACACGTACACATACTATGGAACCTCAAAAATGCTTCCTCAATAAAACAAATAAAAACAAGGAAGTATTGCTTTTTTCCTATTAGTTTGGCATGTCCAAAAACACACAACAAATAGTGCTGTTTGCATGCGCTGGAGACCCACCAAACAAAGTGCATCACGTAACAGGACCACATACCATCAGATATTTTATAAGAATTCTGGGAAACAACAGGAGCCCGCTAGTGTGTCCACAGCGTGATGTTTTGTTCTGCTGTGTTTTGAAAGTACACTCAGAATTATCTTCAGTCATAAAAAGTATCAAACAATTAGGCTAGGAGGGGGTGGAAAGCAGGTCTTCCAAGATGAAAAATGAACTTGGAAAAGTGCTAGATTAATCTATTTAGGAGGATCCTATATCTCCCTTTCAGTTTATGAACTTCAGATCCCCCCTTCGAATGCTAAAAGACTCCTTTGTCTGGGACAGTGTGACAGTGTTCCCTTCTTGATTCATCAGGTTTCTGATGGGGTCTGAGGGAGGGAGTGTAATTCAAAACAAAACAGGTGCAAGGAATAACAACCCAATAGGCAGGAACTCAACCCTTAAAAATCAGAACTAATCTCAGCTCTTATGATCTTTCATATAATCTTCAGGAAGGTAGAGAACACTGGGCAGAGGATCTTTTGTGGAGCATGTTCACATACAAAGTCAAAACTGCTGAAAATTGACTTATTTCTCTTTTATGCACACACTCACACATCAATAGGAATCCTCACAATGTTTACAGTATAATTTCAATGTTCATTAATTTTTTGAAGACACAGCCTCCGTTAGCTCAAAGTCTTTCATTCACCACCTGTATCACTGGACTTCACATTGTGGATCACAAACCAGTATCAGGGGTGGTGGTGATGGCATTGGCAGCTGCAGCACCAAGTAGTAACAATAGCAACTAACACTCACTGAACACTTACTATATGCGGAGACGTTGCTGAGCACTACCCGTGTATTAATTCATTTCATCCTCACAACCAAGCTATCAGGTAGTTTTACCTTCCCATTTACAGAGGAAGAAGTGGAGGCACAGAAATCAACTGGACCAAAATACCACAGCTAGCAAATAGCAGAATTAGGATCTAGAAGGAAACAACCTTAGCTCTTACTCACTACATAGAATGGCCTCTTTGAGCACATGCTCCCAGCTTTTACATACTTAAGAAATTATATGCTACTCTATTAATATGCTATGCACATTATACAACAGATACAAAATAATAGTTAAGAGGATGAAAGGAAAGAAATAACATGCCAACATTTTCTGCCCTGTGCATTACTGTCTGTACTCCGCATTTGAAGGCCACAGGCCTGCAGAGTCCAAATGTCTTGGCCTGGCGTTTGTGGTCTCACATGTTGACCCTTGCCCACTTTACCAATCACATATCCCATCTGTTCCTGACACACTCCTGGAACCAATAGACTGGTGTACTCATTGTCCCCTACAAACACTTCTGTGTGCCCCGCTCCCTGCCTCGGTTCACACCAAGTCCTTTGTCTCAACAGCAGAACACTAGTTAAAAGGTTTATCCCAAGACTCAATGTCCCCCGAAGACGCCTCTCGCTCTCCTCTCAGATGTGTGTTCTCAGCCACTTGCCTGGCACACAGCACAGCCAGGTATTTCTGTGTACTTGTTTATAATGTGGTGAGGTTGTTTTTCACTGCAGTTCACAGATCTCTTGAGGGCAGAGATTGTTACATATTAACTTTTCTCGGTATTCTCTATGGTACCTGCCTAGTATTATGCACTACTAATCACTCAGTAACTATCTACTAAGTAAAAGAATATACAGGTACAGACAGTTAAGGTAAAAGGAGAGGCGGTGATGTGATGAATACTTTCCTGAGCTCACTGGAACCACTGACTGACACACTATGCTTTTGTAGGGAAAGAACTTCACACAGTCCCTAGTAACCTCCACGTCTAGCATGGGGACAATACTGAGCACACAAGTTTCCCAAGCAGTGACATCCTTCCTGGCCTTGTTTATCCACTATTGCTGACTCTGTTGGCACTTCTCCCTGGATAAATGCAGTATCAAATATACAGCCGTGTAACCAACTCAATTTCAGGAGAAAAGATGTTTACTCTTTATTTAAAAAAAAGTTTTCCTTTGTCTTTTGGTGGGATTTGCTCAAATGTTACTTTTTCAACAATTACTATTCTGACACCTTATTTAATACCTGCCCCCTTCTCTTATGAAATTTGATTCCCCTTATCCTACTCTACTTGTTCTCTTTGCCCACAGCAATTATTACCTTATAATAAATGTAATTTACTTATTTATTATGCTTATTGTAATTAAGTAGCATAAATTTTACTATAATATCATTTACTACGGCCTGTCTCCCTGCCTCCAGAATGTAAGCTCTGTGACAGCGGGGATGAGAGCCAGGGCCTGCCTCTTGTTCTCTGATGTATTCCAAGCACCTAAAACAGTACCTGGCATGTTGGTGCTCAATCAACATCTGTCAAATGAACAAATAAACAGACCATGTCAACTTCCATTTCACCCCACATTTCGAAGGCCCCAGAGAGTCATTCTTGCCTAAAAATTTTCTTTCCCTCACCCACAGAAATAGTATAGTATAGTGGTTGACTGCACAAACTTGAAAGCTTTGAATCCCAGCTCCACTTTTTACCATTTCTCTTTGCATAATGTTGGTCAAATCTCTATTTTTCTCATTCTCAGTTTTCTCATCAGTATAATGGGAATAATCCCAGAAGAGTCTCCATAGGCACTCAATACACACACACACACACACACACACACACACACACACACACACAAACACACACATTCAATAACTGGTGTCTTAAATATGTATATATGTGTGTATGTGTGTGTATATACATATATTTTTTTCACCATTACTTCCTCTACTTTAATTCTGAACAATACAAAAACCTGGGGACATATGAACTGATAAATCTCTAAATCCCACGTACCCTGACTGATGCTGTGAGTTCGGAGAATCACAGCACAGCAGGAGGACCCTGGCCAGTGACAGCGACGGCGCACTGCAGCCATGCTCTGGCCCGGCAGCTAAGAGCTGTCCTCCAGACCCGGCAAGCGCTCCCTAAGAAACACAAACCAATAAAAGCCTTTCGATATTTATAAGGAAGGGATTAATTCATCTTCAAATGTAGCTTTTTAATTAAAAATGACTTTTCTAGGCTTATATCCAGAAAAAAAGAAATTGCCAAAAAGTAAGGTTTAACAGGGTTTAGTCTTTCTTTCTGTTCTTTTTAAAAGCCCAGTGCTTCCCAATTCTTTTCATGTCAAAGCACACGTATAAAATAATCTTTCTTTGGCACTCTGGGGTAAACAGGTGCTGCTACTCCCAGCTGCAGGTAACTGCCTGAAGTCCCCAGCCCCTAAGCCCTGGGAGCCGAAGGAATCAACAAATACTTGGTGCATTCACAGCCGCAGCATTGAAGAAGCTCTGCATTGGCCCTTTTTGGGCTGGGGTCTTCCTAGCAATTGGATTTTTCTTCTTTCACACGAACACAAGTCCTCAGAATTAAAGAGTGAGTCCAGCCACTAGTCACAAGAGCGAGCATTTTCTTTATGACTCACCTCAGAGAAAGAGCATACTGACTATTTATAATTTCCAGCATCAGCATAATTCCAGGCTTTTGTTTTTTATTTTCCATCCTGAAATTATATTTTCTGTGTATAAAAGAAACAACAATGGAGATAGGCCAACCTAAGTCACCAAATGGGATCTGTCAAGTTATGTTCCACATCTAGACAGCTTGAATATTCTACTTTATGTTTCACAATTTGGTACTTTTAAGAAATATGAAAAAGATATTGAAAATCTTTAAGCACAAGGTGCTCTCTTAAATGGTCATATTTTTAAAAGATGGAATTGATTATTCTTTTAAATTATACTTATAATCATAAGTTCTGTTGCAACAATATTGGTTAAAAATTTTTTTTTCTAAAAACATTCCTTTCCTTATTTAAAAAACTGCAATAGAATTCCTACTTAAGGCTACCTCTAGCACTGATTTTCTATTTGCTTTCGCTGCTGCTTCTCTCCATAGCAGAGAGTGAAAGATGGCTGGTCTTATCCCTTCCTGTTTCTTGACCAGTGACTCCTTTAGATGACTAGCTGGCCGAATCGGCCTACCTTCCTTTCCTGGCTTTCTCCTTTCTTTTCCACAATGGCAATGCCAACATCTGCCTCTGTTTGTGTCCTCATGCTGTCCCTCCCAGCCCATTACCCCTGCTCCCACCCCCAAAGAGACCCTAACTCTATCCCTACTACAGAGTGTAACTGGTGTTACAGACTAATGCGGAAATCACTTTCGTTTCAGTCTGATGTCCTTTTATGCCTGATGTCCTGTGTGGTGGCTTTAGATTTTATCTCATCTTCATTTCTGTTACTCATATGCTCCCTGGTCCCTGAAGGTTTAGTTGGCTCATTTGGTTTCTAACCCACAACTCCCCACACTGGCAGGTGAGAGCCATGGTTAGAACAGGGCAAACATATTATAGTGTCTACTGAATTGAATTCAATCTTGACTACTTTTTCATGGTTACATCAGCTCCCAGACCTAGAATCTACAATTCCTGCAGGTGCCCATGTTTCAGAGGTTTTGTCATAACCCTTAAAGATGACAGAAGGTATAGCAACTGTGAACTTGGCTATAACCTAGCTCCCAAGGCAGGATTCCATATTTCTAAGTTAGGAGTATTAAATGGGAGACTTAAGAGAAGTGATGAGAAAGAGAAGAGCAGAGGGAAGGAAGGTGCAGTAAGTGCTTTTTAATAAATTTAAAAAATGTATTGATTTTTTGGAGAGAAGAAGGGAGAAAGAGAAACATTGATTTAAAAGATATTTTTATTGATTTCCGAGAGGAAGGGAGAGGAAAGAGACAGAAACATCAATGATGAGAGAAAAATCATTGATAGTTTGTCTCCTGCATGCCCCAACTGGGGATGGAGCTGGCAAACCGGGCTTGTGCCCTGACCGGGAATCAAATGTGACCTCCTGGTTCATAGGTCTATGCTCAACTACTGAGCCACACCAGCCAGGCAAAAACACTGATTTGTTGTTCCACTTATTTATGCATTCATTGGTTGCTTCTTGTATGTGCTCTGACTGGGGATCAAACCCAAAACCTTAGGGTGTCAGGACAATGCTCTAAACAACTGAGCTGCCCAGCTAGAGCACAATAAGTGCTTTTAAAAGCCTTTTACCAGTTGTAGCTGCTGGGGGTTTCACTGACTTCCTCTGTCCCTCCGTATAATACCAATGGACTTTGTTTCCAATGTTGTAGCATCATATCAAATTAGACTTAAGACCAATGGAGTGACAAGGAATTTAAAACAGAGTGAAGACGTATTCTTGGTTTGGTTTCCCTAAGCATCAAAAGTTGGATTCACATGGACTATCAGAGAGGTTGCACGTTTTAAAGAGAAAAAGAGTCTAACATGTTATCTTTTCCCTGGTCTACTTCTGCGACTCAACACAAGTCAGTCTCTCAGGCTGATCGCAGTTTTCTCGTCAGAGCCCGGGCTGGGGGGCTGGGGGAGGTGTGTGTGTGTGTGTGTGTGTGTGTGTGTGTGTGTGTGTCTGGCAGGAATAGCACCTACCTTGCTGGTTGCTGAGAGCTTTAACGAAATCACATATGCAATGCACGTGGAACGCAGGAGGTGCTCAAAAGGTTCCTTTTACTTCTCTTATGGCAAACTTTCCAAATGCGTGGGCCTGGGCTGTCTGAAGTGCATCCCTGGCTAATATTTCATGTCAACCCAAGTATGCAGCTCTGCTGCTCAGCTCCACAGCCAGGAAAGTGGGACCTTTTCCACTCAGAATTCTAAAAGTGCAGAAATCAGGCTCCAAATTTGGGGAGAATAAAAGAATTTTAGAAAAGTGTTCAACAGATTCTGCTGGTAGAAACTGAGAACGCTTAATACCAGCAAAGGGATGTGAAGAACTGTGGTGATTAGTTGCGTTAACTAAAGAAAAAAAAGAACACCTTTGCCTAGAATGTTCAGATAAAATGCAAAAGTGGCTTTTCTGCTTTTCAGTAGCTAAATAGCCTCAACTGCCTACTGTACCTAACCCATATACAAGAACTTAGAGAAAGAGCAGGGACCACCTTTTTGTGTTTATACCATTAGAAAAAGAACCAAAATAGACAGGAAATGAAAAAAACCCTCAAAATTCAAACTTTTACTTCAAATGACATATATTTCCTTATGAAACACCAAAAGGCGAGTTAAGCACCCGAGAATCAGAATGAATCTTTCCTTGTGGTTGCTGGCCAAACTCTTCCTCAACATAAAAGAACGTTTTTGGACTCCAGTGTGATTTCTCGGGACTGATAAGTCACCTAGTAATAATCTTAAGGCCCCAACATGCAGAATTTTGGCAACAAAAACAGACAGTTAATTCTATTTAAAAGACAGGGTAGCCCTGCCAGTGTTGTTCCCAAATGAGGTAATGTCCATGGCTCTTATCTAGCCTTTATTGAGATTTAATGTCATTTACCACTGGCTCTTGCGAACCTGCTGCATAATCTCACCTTCTCTGATGTGCGTTACTTCCAGTCCATTTCAACCTTGCAATTAGGAACCTCTGGTTTTTAAAATGATTAAGAAATGAATCTCATGTGTTTTTATTTTTTTTTTGCATGTCCTATAATTTGAATCTTTCTTCCATAGCCCCCAGAACATTCAGAGATCGGCATATTTCTCGTTCTTAAGGTATACTATAAAAATACTTCTGAGGTTTGATATATTTATGTAAACATTTATCAAAGAAGTAAAAATGTATAATTCAAGAAAATGTTCTGTAAAAGAATTTGTTTTCTGATTACTAAATGATTTCCTGCTTTTGCAAAAACAACAATTTTATATTTACTTAGCTGGCTCTGAAAGTCCCATGGAGATTATCATTCCTTTCAATCCCTAACATCACTTTTCCAGGTGCAGGCCTTTTACTGATTCCAAAGGTGGCTTTATGTGGAGAAGGAATCCATAAGCTATAGAAAGGAAAGAGGAAAAGAGCCCCCCCCCCCCCCCCCCCCCCCATCTTTCCCCATAAAGAACAACAGGGTGAAACAGAACTATTACAACACAGATGAGACACCCGAATGGACATGACAAAAAGATTTTCACATGCTTTTGATTTCCTTTCTTCAACCAGAGTATAAACCAATCTTGGTAAAGACAGGAATCTGTTTGACAAACGTGAGCACAATACCCAACACCCAGCACCCATACTGTTGTTTTTTTTCCAACAAGCCCTGCATGTCTCCAGCGCTGAGGAACAAGAGCAAGAGCCACAACCACCCAGAATCAGAGGGCTTTTACCTTCCCATACTGTTTCATATTTTATGTGGCAGAAAAAGTAAATTTGAGGATGTCAAATGCAGCCCAGAGACAGAGAAAATGACCATGTATTGGTGCTGGGCTGACTGGTGGTGTGTGTGGGAAACTCGGCCGGGAGGCCCATTTGAGTAACTAGTGAAAGAGCCAAAGAAGCAATTTCAACCCCACCTCTTCTGACAAAGTTCAGCCAAGAGTGGATCTTCAATAAAGAAAATCTGATGGCTAATTCCCCTTAACAATATGAGCCTTCCTTGTAACTCAGCTGCACAATCGCGGGATCTCTGAGAAGCCTGTTCTGCATTACTCATTATTGCCAGCCCCTTCCCTTCAAAGAAGCAGCAATCTGATAGCATCAAGAGATCTAACTTGTATGGGCCTCAGAGTCCCATCTTTAAAGCCAAGATAATAACTTCTGCTCCTCTCTTCCTCACAAGGATATAGTGAAAACCAAGAAAGATGAGTGCTTAAGAGTTTATACTGAAGAAAGCACCAAAGTCTACAATGTACGTAACATAGACCAGAGAATCTGATCTGGGAGCCTCGGGGGTCACACATTCTTTTCAGGAGGTCTGCAAGATTAAACATTTTACAAAATGATACTAAGACATTGCTTTCCTCTTTTATTCTCATTCTTTCACAAGTGTATAGTGGAGTTTGCCAGAGGCTACAGGTATGTGACGATGACATCACTCTAATGACTAATGGAATGTGTACTTGTAAGATCTTGTGTTTTAAGATTTTCTGTTTTAGTTTCTAATTAAATATTGATAGACAAAAGCTCTTTGGTATCCTCAATAACGTTTAAGAGGTTAAAGAAGTCCTGAGAGCAGTTTGAGATCTGCCAACCTAGAACTTCAGTCTCACCCAAACTTGCAGTTCTCAGATGGGCTGACTTCTCACCCACCCTGAGCCTTTCTACAAGTTGTTCTGTCTGCATGGGAGACTCTTTTCCCCCCTTCACTTGACTAACTTCTGTTCTGTGCTTACTAGTAGATGCCACTTTCTCGGGGAAGCCTTCCCTGACTTCCCCAAGACCAGTCAAGTGGCCCGGCTATGTGCTCCCCTCGTATTTAGCACAGGACATTATGGTTGCCCATTTCTTGGTCTTCTCTTGGCCTTGACTCCTTTAATGCAGGAACTGTTTTGACTGTGACATAGTAGTCTGTAAGAGGCATTCAGTGAATACTGTTGAAATATATCAAACAACTAAGGAAGGAAGGCAAGAAGATAGGTTTTTCTTGCATTCTCACCTAGAGAGAATCAGTTACTAAAAATATTAGCTTTCATTATAGTACAGGCTCATTAAAACTATGATAATAACAATAATAACTATCTATATCTCTATTTCTTATTATGTGCCAGGTACTATGCTAAGAATTCCAATCACTTTATATATATTAATTCATTTAGTCTTCACCAAATCCCTATGAGGTATACACTACTATTATCCTCATCTCAAAAACAAAGACACAGATGTGCGGATAGTGCACATCTAGATTTGAGATTTATACCCAGACAGCCTGGCTCCAGAATCCCATGCCACTGACCTCACATGTCAGCAGTGTAGACCTCTGGCTTATAAGATACACTGGAATCTCAAGGCCATCTCTCAACTCTGCTCACAAATCAGAAACATGACCTAATATTTAAATCCCACTCCCAGCCATGGTGAGTGACCACAGCAGACACGTGAACATCAGATCTCCTCACCAATACCACCTGACCCCAAGTTTATAGTTAGGGTTTAAGAAGAAGTTTCAATAAGAAGTCTATTAATTAAAAATAGAAGTCTCCTTTGTAGCATGGAGAAAATAGGAAAGCAGGGTCTAATATTTCCATGTACAACTCTCCTTGCACTTCTTGGGTTAATCTCTCTTTCAAAGAATGCTCACAATTTCACCTTGAACAAGGAGCAGCTTAGAATGTTCCGCAGGCATACTTGATGGAAAAGACACAATTTTATCTGGTTCAGAGAGGTAAGTGCAAATGGGAAAGCATACTGTAGAAAACAGGATTTAATGCAACAGATGACCTGGCAGAATTACAGTGTGACACTATATTCATGATTGTAATAATAATAAAAAAAATACACCTAGGAAATCCTTGTTCTTTCAGCAATAGAAAAAATTCTATGGATAAAGTTAAAAGTTTGTGCAATAAATCTTCACCTGCTAACACTATATGAGAAACCAAAGTTCATCCTGCGGTGTTTGACAGAAGTCACACAAAGCAACTTTACTTACCTGGAGAAGCGTCCCATGAATATGGTTTTGCCGGAAACACTGGTCAGTGCAATTGGGGAGTTTGGCCAACAGAGTTCGGATGGTAGTGGGGATTTCGTCTCTCATAACAAATGGAACCAAGGCACGAGCTGCCATTTCACGAGAGCGGTAGACAGGGGAGTTACCGCATCTGGAAAGAAACAAAAACACAAGACCATTCAATACTCAATTTCACATCCATGCCTTTGTATGTGCTGACCTACCTAGCTCTGGCTGGGATAGTGAAGGTGAGGGGGTAATGGAATTGCTCTTTATTCCAAAAGATGGTGGGTTTTATACTTCTGTTATTCCAAATGATTTTGTGTGTGTGTGTGTGTGTGTGTGTGTGTGTGTTAGTTCTATAGGCAACTTTGCTTTTCTTATAAATATCATTAACATCTATGATTCTATCACGGGGATAAATGCAGATAGGCTTTGGGAATAAGACAATAGGCAAAAATGGCTTACTCCTCAGCAAGCAAACAAAAGCACCATAAGTGCCATGAGAATGACACTGTTGTCTTTGAGGAGCCTATACTCTGGTTGGCAAGATAAGAAGTACATTTGAAAAGACGATCAAAAGCACAAGACAGTACTGGAAAAATGATAAGCAAGTAATCTTGACATTATGGCTACAAGAGGATAAAATTGTGGGTTGTGGTTCTGAGAAAAATGTAACTTAGAAAACCTAGCATAATTTAAGCACACTAAAAGAAACCAGGCAATTGTTCCACCAGGTACAGTGGAAAGCAAGGGTAGATGCTCAAGGTATAGGTAGATGTGTCTGATTCAAGCAGAGACTCTTAAAGGAGAAGTGGGTCACCTCAGACTAGGGAGTGCCAAATGGCAGACTATATGATCTGAACTTGCCAGGAGAACAAAAGTGGATCCTCAAGTCACCAAATCCTTGCCTCTGGGCTAACTCACACCCAAAGAGCTTGAATAGAAACCACCAGCTCCTAAATAAGTAAAAGTCATGGACAAGTGGTATTTTGAGAGTCTACAAAAGTCACTGGAAAGGCAGGCCATCATCTAAGGGCCTCTTGACTTTGTAAACACTCAGAACCTGAGAGTCCACAACCATTTTGCTGAAACTATGCACTCGAGAGCCTCCCAGACACAATATTATTTGAGAGGAAAGCCCAATATAAGTTCTAGCCTAGAGAAGTTCTTGACTAGAATGCTCAAGACTTCATGATCGTTCATCCAATTAAAAAAATAACTCAACTTAGAATCAAGAAATGTCTCAAATACCAAGACAAGGATGGCAGAGGAGAGCAGGACAAAGAGATGGGCTCTTGTTTGGTTTGTTTGTTTTTGTTTTTTTCAAAGTTGATCTGTATTCCAAGAAGGAATTACTGGTAAAATCAGAGCCATTAGGCCCAGGTGGCCATTTAGGCTTAACATGTAGAGGAACAAAGGCCTATGACTGAAATGCTTCTAACACCTATCACCGACATTTATCTCAATAAGACAATAAAAGTACAGTTACAATTTCTATATAAATCGACTGATCTAAGCAGAATTTCATCATGGGAAGTAGGGTAGGAGGAGGAGGTAGGGAAAGGAGAGAAAGAGATGTCAGGTAAGTCAAAACACTGCCACCTCTCCCTCCTAAAAGTGTAGGTCCGTGAGATAGGTCAATCAGCCCACACTTTCAGGTGGAAGAGCTCCCCTTACATCATATTACGGGAAGACAGTGAAGGCTAAGGTTACAGTAGGTAGCTAGAGATTTCCCAATGGTCTTGACTAGGTTCTGCCAACCCTAAAATGATTAAATGTTTAATCTGTAATTGGCAAATGCAGTAAAATGTTTGCTTTGGCCCAAGGGAGGCTAGGAGGGTGAGTAAGAAAACTTCATTTGACAGAGAAAAGAAAATACTCTGAAAATGCTTTGAGATTTAATTAGCAAATGACCTCACTCAGCACAGTCATTTGTCCTAAGCTTTCTCTTCTGCCCGTCCCCCCACTCCTCCAATACACACATTTTGCACTATAGTGTGTTTTATGTTACCGAAAGGACTCTTGTGTATAAATGTTTCTTTTTAAATACAAATAACTCTGACATGGTTACAGATGTTTAGTTTCTAATTAGTAGTAACTGTACACTAAAGAATGCCCCTCCTTTTACTCCTGACCTTTTACAAATGATGATTTCCCAAAGGAATCTGGCATCCATACAGAAGAAAGAATGGAAAGTGGGAAAAGAGCCAACATTTTCTGCTTTCGGATACCCTGTACTAGGGTACTTTCCAAATGCACACAATCAGGTTAAAGAGCAAAACAAAACCTCCCCACAAAAAAGTAATGCAATTACAGAAAAAGAGAAGAAGCCTATTTTAAAAGTAGTATTTAATTAAGTAACATTCATTATAAAGCAATGATTAAACGTAACTTCAAACTCCTCTCTATTGCAAATTGTTTAAATGGAAGGGTAGATCATAACACACACACACACACACACACACACACACACACACACACACACGGCAAAAAAAACATTTCCAGGTTACTGTTTTGTCAGCTATTAGAAGCAGGGAGAGGAGTCTGATGGGATTTAGCGTTTCTCCAGATATATGTGGCCCAGAGTGTGAGGGGATAAACACTGACTTTTTAACCCAAGTGAAATATAGCTAAAGCTAAACTCTATTTTTCTCCTGGGCAGAGTCTTCCAGTTTGATTCAGGAAATGTGCCAAAACCAGGCAGAGATGCTCTTCAAGAACATAGAAGCCAGTGGCTCCAAGGACAGAAAATGAGAGCTAAAACGGATTGAGCCTGCTGTGAGCACTGAGTTTTGTGACTCGGACAAGTCATAGCAATTTCTCTGGGTCTCAGATGAGCTGAGAGCAGTGGCAATAATCTGTAACCAGTGCTCAGATGTGATCACTAGAAGAACATCCCAAGAAGAAAGGTGTTTTGGAAATAGAAAGGTTTTGTAGTGTGCTGTGCCTCTGTCCAGTACAGGATCAGCAGAGCCAGAAACTGCAGGCCTCGAAAGTGGCCCCAACAGGAGAACTGAGACTATGGTGTGAATGCTGCACCGTTTCAAAAAAAATTATTAGTCAATTACAGTTAACATACAATAGTATATTAGTTTCAGATAGACAACATAGTGAACAGACATTTGTATACCTGATGAAGTGAACATCCTGATGGGTCTAAGAGAAGACAGCAAATTCATGACTCAAAGGCAAGGACGTTTTTTGTTTTTTTCTCCAATGAAAGTGAGGAGGAGGAATCTCAAGCCCTTCTGAAAAGAAGTGGAAGAGCCTCTATTTCTCCCAGTCTCAATTTCTTATGGAAAATAAAGGAAAAAATGCCTGGCAGGCATGGCTCAGTTGTTGAGCATCGACCTAGGAACCTGGAGGACACGGTTTGATTCCCGGTCAGGGCACATGCCCGGATTGCGGGCTCAATCCCCAGTGTGGGGCATGCAGGAGGCAGCTGATCAATTATTCTCTCTCATTATTGATGTATCTATCTCTCCCTCCCCTCTCCCTTCCTCTCTGAAATCAATAAAAATATATTTTAAAAAAATAAAGAAAGAGGACTTGGAATCTTGAAGGCCCTTTCTACTTTTACTATTGTTTGAAAACATTTTCCCCAGTAGCTCTAGCTGTGCCCTAGGCCTGAAAACCAGGTCCTCCACAGGATCCAAGGGACACCTTTGGACTTCAGGAACCTGAAGATCCCCAAGAGTTTAGAATGTAGTATTCTAAGCAGGGAAAGACCACTCTTCTGAAATCATCTCCCCACTCCATTCAGTTTCACAGAGTGATGGCTAAAGGTTTTTTTCTAGGTATTTCCCTCTTATATTTGCCCTGAGAATCTGTTCCAGTTTTCCTGAAAGGTTTCACAAGTAAGTGGGCAGACATCCCCAACACTGGCTCTGCTCACCCATACCTGTAGGTTGGGCATGGAGACATCTACTGAGGGCCCAGCACAGCATGCAGTGGGTTAAACACAAGAGATTCAGAGAGAGAAATCGCTGCCCAGCCACAGGGAACCTACAGGTAGGGGAGACGATGCAGTCGATCAGCCAGTGCTGTGCAGGGCCATGTGAAGTAAACACAGGAGCTGTAGAAGAACCGAGGAGGGACCAAGAGAGGAGGGTGGGCGGGCTGGGAGACCCCGGTGCAGCTGTGACTAAGTGGGGTCAGGCAGAAAGAATACTTGCGTTTGGCGAGAAAGGGGTGTTCTTCCCAGGCCTGTGCCTTTTTCTACATGAACCCAAACTGCTCCTCAGTGCATTTAGTCAGAAGGAAGGGAAGCGAGGCTTACTAAGTGTGTGCCAGGACTGCTTACCTACTTTAGACTATTTCACTTTGCTAAATCTTCACTACAAGGTCATTATCATCATCCTATTTTAAGATGAGGGAAGTGAGGTTCCCAACATAAAACTAGCAAGTGGCAGGTCCTGCTTTCT
Organism: Myotis brandtii; assembly: GCF_000412655.1. Classification (NCBI taxonomy): domain Eukaryota; kingdom Metazoa; phylum Chordata; class Mammalia; order Chiroptera; family Vespertilionidae; genus Myotis; species Myotis brandtii. Next base: position 4,207,662 of record NW_005357115.1, read on the forward strand.
AATTAGAGTCTGTCCACCTGCAAAGTTCAGTCTAAGAATTCATAATGCAGTTGCCTCAAAATCCTCAGAGCCTTAGAAAAACAGTTTCCTGAGTAACCTGTTCAACCTAATCACCCTGGGGTGTGAACGACTTCTGGAATGAACCCATCTCTTATTGGTAGATTGTGAAACAGAACAATAAGATGGTGCTGATAATAAACAATATTTACTGAGCACCAACAGGGGCCAGACTTAGTATTAAAAGCTTTGCATGTAATACATCATTTAATCCTCACAACAAGGCAGAATGGCTGAGAGATCACTTCTAAGCAATGTGGGGAGGTATTTTTGAACTGGGTGGACTCTGTAAGAGCTGGGGGCCTTGAGTAAGTCACCCCCGAGTGACTGTCTTCAGAAAAGTCTCAGAATGGTTTCAGGATCCAGCCAATAACTCCCTCCACCCTCCCTCACTGACATAAGCCATGTTCCCCCACTTCCTCTACATTCCCAGACCCAGTTCCAGTCCTCATCCTCACTTTGCAGAGGTCAAGCTGTACCTCCCACAAAACAGAAGCCTCCAACTTCTGCTGCTAATGAAAATGATCATCTGCGTTCTCTAGATGCCCCTACGTGACCAAGGGGTTAGCATCTTGGGAGCTGGCCTGAATTGGAAGAAGCTGTCTGACCTACACTCAAGCCCCTGACTGAATTTACTCAAGAACGCCCTGCCATTACGGTCTGCTTCTCACATAGCAAAGCCTGTCTGCTCATGGGGAATGACAATCTTAAAAGTTGAGACAACTTTACCTTGCAGGGTATCTCTGAAGGCTGTGTTAGCAGGAGTGGCTGGGCCTCAGGTTATACTATTAAGATAAAAAATCTTTCTATATATGTTTTGTCACACTATTATTTCATCCTTAGTGCCGTGCACATTGTAGTTCGCTCTCGTTGGAATGAATGTCCTTTCACCCTTGTACATTTTGGAACTCCTCTTCATCCTTTGAACTCTGCTCTGGTATCACTTCTTTGGGAAAATCTTACTGCACCCCCTCTGGTGAGAATCAATCACTTTCTTTCCCATCCCTGTCCCTGCGACTGCAAATTTAGATCTGTCAGAGCAGGGAACACGTCTCATTTGCCTTCCCCACAGTACCCTTCGGGCATCATGCTGGCTCAATCAAATCTTGAGAGCAGAAACAGGGTCTATATACTTCTGAGTAATATAGCACATAGGACAGGAGCACATGTTCTGGAATTCTGCAGACCTCACTTTATATCCAAGTCCTGTCACTTACTAGCGTCTGACCTTGGACAGGTCAGTGAAACTCCCAAGTTTTTAATCTTCTATAAAATGGGGAAGAGTAGTGATCTCATAGGGCTGTTATGATGCTTAAAAGAGATAACACATATAAAACATAACACCTATGAGTTAGTGATCAATACATCGCAGCTATTATTGAATCTGGTAGGTGGAATAACTTAAACTTAAAGCTTTAACAACATGTACAAACTCTCTAGTGTTCACTATCTCAATAACTGGCCGAGGACACAGAGCCTTGATGTACCAACAGGCTTCAGGAACTTACCAAAGCCTACTCTTCCCCTCCCCACCAACAGAGCTGGAAAGGAGAGAAAGAAGATTGAGTTTCTTTGGGGCCAACTGAGTGTGAGACCCTCTGCCTTTACTCTTCAGGTCCAGGGCCCACATCCTATTTTCTGCCAATTCTAATGCTGTTTCACCAAAGATTTCTTTTTTCTTTTCATTGTATGTTGTTCCTAGTTTCAAATCTTGCCTTCAGGAAACATATATATGTGTGGGTATGTGTGCATGCATCAAAGAGAGAAACCGCTAAAAAAAAATAAGTTTGTACTAGTGAATTTGAAAAAGCAGACATTTCAGTGCGTCCTGAGACGATTAAATATGTTTTTGTTACAAATGTGGCATTCCTGAAGTCCATCTTCCACATTCTCAGGTGAGCTCAGTGCCCGTCAAAGTTGCCAGATTCTCTACTTGTCCTTCCTATACCAATTTTCAGTTCATCAGTGGACCTACCACCACCTGAACTACGTGTTCCTTTTCCTGCAACTCAAACCACTAACACTTAAAAGTTGCATTTACTGTAATCTTGCTCTCTGCATAGCTCATGGATTTCTTTATTCAAATATATTTCTTGGAAGGGTAATAGGTTCAGGACTTTTGAAGTCTGATTTTTTAAAACCCTTGGTTTGGGTAGTGAGGGGGAAATAAGAGCAGTCGACAGGGGCTAAGCTAAAAACTGCATATTTCCAGCTTTCACGGACAAAAAAAATATATATGGATCGGCAAGTAGAATGTTTAGTTTAAATGTCTATGTACTGGGCAGCTCAAAGCAGTAACTGCTCTTTGCAATTCAACTCCAAGCAACACGTTAAAATCTTTTTACAAAATATTTTTATGATGAAAAGCCAACAATAATAAGCCACAAGAGAACATCTGAAAACTGCAGTGTGGAACCACCTGAGACAGTCCAACCAGAGTCTAATCCATAGAAGATGCCTCCAAGTCACCAAGGCTCCATCCAGACTGACTAGCCACAGGCTGTTCGTCCCAAAGTGGTGAAAACGGCAGCTGCCAAGAGCTGGGAATCAGCCTCCATCACTTTGACATCCCTCCACTTGTCCCTGTAAGACCTGCACACAGCACTTGGCCACGTATATGGCAAGGACATGGGGTCATGGGTGCAATGTCCACTTGCATTCATACCATTTCTTTTAGTGTTACGAAAAAAAGCAAGGGAATTTTCCAACAGGGACAGGGGAAAGTATTCAGGACGGAACTTACTTTAAAAAGGTCTTTGAATTGCCCTTGCTGGTTTGGCTCAGTGGATAGATTGTCAGCCTGTGGACTGAACAGTCCCAGGTTTGATTCCGGTCAAGGGCACATGCCTGGGTTGTGGGCTCGATCCCTAGTGGGGGGCGTGCAGGAGGCAGCTGATCAATGATTCTCTCTCATCATTGACTTTTCTATCTCTCTCACTCTCCCTTCCTCTCTGAAATAAATAAAATAAATATATGTATTTTAAAAGACCTTTGAATAATGCTCTTTAATTACTTAGAATTACAAACATGTCAAATAAATGAAAGGATGCATGATTTCTAGATGCTAACCCTGGTTACTAGTACTTGCTATCAAAATATAGAGATGAAATATGAAAGATATATTTCATATGAAATTGCATTTCATTCTTTTATTATATTTTGCCTATACAACAACAAATACAATTTGAAACTAAATTTTTCGGATTCCAACCTAGTAGTCTAGACAGCTGGAAAGAATGTTGTCTTCCCCTCTGGAGCACTGAAATATGGTATACCTTAACAATGATTCTTTCCTGACTCAGAAAACCATGAAAAAGGCTTTATAGCAGCGGTTCTCAACCTGTGGGTCGCGACCCCTTTGGCAGTCGAACGACCCTTTCACAGGGGTCGCCTAAGACCATCCTGCATATCAGATATTTACATTACGATTCATTACAGTACCAACATTACAGTTATGAAGTAGCAACGAAAATAATTTTATGGTTGGATCACAACATGAGGAACTGTATTTAAAGGGCCAGAAGGTTGAGAACCACTTCTTTATAGCATCATAACTATAAGGACTTTGGAAACCCTAGAGATTAAAAGGAAATTATTACTTTCAGTCTTTATCCCAAATAGAATGGAGTATTATAAAGTGCAAGGATACAAATATCTAGCATAAATGGTATAAAACTTCCTCAGCGATGAAAATAACCACTAGGTTTAGTTTGAAATTTTGGCATGAGTTTCCCTCCCTGTCCATCTGTGGGTTTTCTCTCTGCCCCTGGATCAACAAGCCGCATACTGGTTGATTGGTCTCCCCCAGGGCCACTGGGAAAGCATTCTGGGTCTGCCCGCAGGGCTCTGGGGCTGGGACAAGCTGAGGGCAGGGCGGGAGTGAAGGCTGCAGCTTGTGCAGACTGAGTGAAAGGGCTGCACATTCTTCTCAACAGCAAAGCCCTCACATTGTTTCTGCTTTGGCTCCACAAAACACCAAGAGATGAACACATTCAGGCAGTGGCTGATGCTTTAGAGGGGTTGAATGTAATACCTGGCCTCAGCATGTCTTTCCTTGCAGAAAAGAAAACAGTCCTGAATGTGCTGGGTCTCCTTGTGGTGATGGCTCAAAGGCCAAGTTCTCGAAGTGATTTCATTCTCAGTTGAAATTCACCCCACTGACCTGCAGGGCATGTGGCTCCAGATTTACAGTGAGCGGTTTTCAGTTCACAAACACAGGCTGGGTGGTCAATTTAAGAAACTACACAAAGGTATAGAGAGAGTTTACCCTCTTCTTTTTAGAGGGAAGGTTTAGAAAGAAATGTGTGGGTTTTTTTGTTCCGTTTTTAAAATTTTTTGTTTGTTTATTTTTAGCTTCCAAATGTTCCAGAACGTATGATAGCTCTCTATTGCCACATTAAATACAAATTTCTCATTCTGGCAGTCAAGGCACTCTAAATCTAGCCCAGACTGGCCGAACAAATCATCAGATGCTGAGTAAGCCTTTCTTAGACCGACAGAACTCGACTTTACAGGTGACGATTTCTGAAAAGACATGAAAATCTTGTAAAAACTAACCAGCCTGTGAGTCGAGTGAGTGCTCAACATACACTGATGATAATTTTAAAGTAAACAGTTTAAAATGTGAACAATTTTATGAACTTCCCTTTGACAACAATATGCTACACTTCTGAAACATTCCAATACCCATGTTAAAACCCAAAGAAGGAAAAAGGGATTGCAGGTAAGAACATTTTCGGAGTGTCTGCTACATGTCAGGCAATGTGCTAGGTGCTTTCAACTATTTTACCTCATTTCTAGTACTCAAATAAACCCTTTAAAATAAGTATGCAAACATATGTGGGATTTTGTCTATCCATACATTGGCAGGCTCTTTACGGACTTAGGAAAAAATAATATACATAATCATCAGCTTTAGATGACTATTTTGAAGGAGTGAATCTGAAGCAGAAACTCTTACATGGTCCCTTTGGTGTGTCTTAAGCGAGGCTACTTTTAAAACATCCTCAAATCAAAATATTAGCATCTAGCAATGTGACCACAGGCAAATTACATAATGTCCTTTCATAGCCTCATCTGTAAAAGACGATTGGAATAGTGATCTCTAAGGTCCCCTTCAATAACAAAATCCTATAATTCAATAGACATTTAAACATTCTAGGAAGACGGCTATCTCTTTTAAAATATCTTTATGACCTTTCTTGACTTGTTCCATCGCTTAATCTCATAACATTGATGCCAATAATAAAAGTTTTATGTCTAACGCTAACCACACTCAATTTTTCTATGGTTGAAGCCAATTTTCTCTAGTTTAAGCCTCTCTAAAGTTGGAGAACAAATGACCAGTGTTTTCTACACACAGGAAAACCCTTCATTAACTATACTGGAGTCCTGTCATTGAGTCACCCCTTACGCTTCCCTTCTGTGGGCTAAAACAACCCCAATGCCTTTAATCATGTAGAACCTCTTCTCAAGAATCTAGTTAATTATTTTGCCTCTACAGAGAGTAAATGAATCCTCCCAATATTATCAGCTAAAGTGATGATTTGTGCTACTGCAGGATGAGAGAAATTTGAGCATTTATTTTAATTTGATTACTTTCCAGAGATTGCAGTTCGTTTTTGCTAAAGCTAATTAATGCCCCCGAGTCACCCTCCTTAGGTTTCATAGCAACACTTCAAGCTAAAATCAGAAACAAAGTACATGGAAAATTTTGGAAAATTCCAAGAAATTGTGCTTTTTTTGACCTGAAAAAATAGCACAAAAGAGCAATGAATATTGAGATGTTAGCAATAGATCCGCCACAGGGAAGATTCTTTTCTCAAATTAAGACTACAATTAGGTAAATTGAGTTGTACATCAGCATGCCTATGACATCCAAACAGACCACTGCCAGCCCTATTTTTAAATACCTTCAGGAAAAGTTTTATATCTTCCTTTGGTTGCCCAATGCCCACATTAGTGTCACAGTCAAAAAGTACTTCCTTAAGTATAATTATGCTCTCTCTTGCTGCAACTTAAATTTGTTTTTCTACATGCCAGGGAAATAAGTGACTATGTCTAAAACAATAACCTTTGACTTGTGTCCAGAATATGTTCCAAATGATATGAAAACAACCCAATAAAAAAATTGGGTCAAACTTTGAACCAACACTTACGCAAAAAAGATATATGAATGGCAAATACTAAACACATGTAAAGATACTCAACATCCTTAGTCATTAGAGAAGTTCAAATTGAAACCACAACGAGTTACCACTACATACTCACTAGAAAGACTAAAATTAAAAAGACTGAGCATACCAAGTATTGGTTGGCATATTTTCATCCTCTGCTGGTGGGAATACAGAATGATACAGTCACTTTGGAAAATAATTTGGCAGTTTCTTGAAAAGTTAAATGTACACCTTCCATATAACCCACTCATTCCACTCTTATGTGTTTACCCTAGAGCAGTGGTTCTCAACCTTCCTAATGCCGCGACTCTTTAGTACAGTTCCTCATGTTGTGGTGACCCCCAATTTCATTGTTACAAATTGAACATAATTAAAGCACAGTGATTAATCACAAAAACAATATGTAATTATATATGTGTTTTCCGATGGTCTTGGGCAACCCCTGTGAAAGGGTCGTTCAACCCCCAAAGGGGTCGTGACCCACAGGTTGAGAACCACTGCCCTAGAGAAATAAAAACATATGTGCAGACAAAGACCTGTATATGAATATTTCTAGCACCTTTATTTGTAATAGTCAAAACTAGACACAGTGCAAATATCCCTCAACAGATGAATACATAAATTAATTGTGGTACATCTGCACAATGGAATACTATTTGGCAGTAGAAATGAACAAACTATTGATACAGTAATAACATGAATGAATCTCAAAATGATTATGCTGAGTGAAAAAAGCCAGGCAAAATAGAATGCATAATATAATGTTCCATTTATAGTTGACCCTTAAACAACAGAGGTTGGAACTGCATGGATCCACTAACATGCGGATTTTTTTCAATAAATATACAATCAGCCCTCCTAGGCGTCACATCCACAGATCCAACTAACCACAGATTGAAAACAGTATTTTTGATTCAAAATTACAGTTTTCAATCTGTGGATAGGAATCCATAGACATAGAAGGCCAACTTTATGCATTGCTCTATGCCATCTATAATAATAAAAGCGTAATATGCAGCCCCAGCTGGTTTGGCTCGGTGGATAGAGCGTCGGCCTGTGGACTGAAGGGTCCTGGGTTCGATTCCAGCAAGGACACATGCCTGGGTTGTGGGCTCAATCCCCAGTAGGGGGCGTGCAGGAGGCAGCCAATCAATGATTCGCATCATTGATCTCTCTCTCTCTTTCTCTCTCTCTCTGCCTTCCTCTCAGAAGTCAATAAAAATATATTAAAAAAAAAAGCGTAATATGCAAATCGACCAAACAAATGAACAGCAGAACGACCGTCCGGATGACCTTCCAGACGACCACACTATGACATGCACTAGCGCCAGGCCAGCCAAGGCAGGTGTGATGCGATTGGTCGGGGGTCCCACCATTGTCCCACATTGGGCCCGTAAAAGGAGGCCCAGGCCACCAGATGGCGGGGCAATCAATTGGGGGGACGGGTGGGGGAGGGGGCGCTCCACGATCTCCCCAAAGGGGAGGCCCAGCCCACCCTCTGCACAGCAAATGATCGCGGAGCCCCGGCTGGGTGGGCAGGGCTTCCCTCTGCTGGGCAATCAATCACAGAATTGATCGCACCAAAGAGGGATGCCCAGGCCACCAGCCAGTGAAGCTGTGGCGGGTGTGCGGAGCCGGCCAGAGACCTCCCCGCAGAGGGAGGCCCAGGCTAGCCAAGCGATCGCACCCCATGCCTGTCGCCCGCAGAGGGAGGCGACCGGTGGTGGGTGTGGAGGCAGGTAGCGTCACACAGATGGCAAGTAGTGGCAGCAGTGGGGGCAGGGCCAGCTGCTGGCAACTGGGGGAAGGAAAGCCCTGATAGCCCCTGATCACCAGTCAGGCCTAGGGACCCTACCCAAGGCGTCCTGGAGTGTGAGAGGGCACAAGCCAGGCTGAGGGACACCCTTCCTCCCCTGCACGAATTTCATGCACCGGGCCTCTAGTATGGAAATAAAAATCAACCTTTATGATTTGGGTCTAATCTCATCTCTCAGTAAAAGGGTCAAGGTCTACGAATTTCATGCACCAGGCCTCTAGTTTTAATATAAGGGACTTGAACGTCCTCAGATTTTGGTATCTGAGGGGCTCCTAGAACCAATTCCCCATGGGCTACTAAGGGACTGTACTTAACTTTTTGGGTAATCAAAAGTTATATGCATTGCCCCTGACCCCTGCATTGTTCTAGGGCCAATTATAGTATACTAGAGGCCCGGTGCACAAAAATTTGTGCACTGGGGGGGGGGGGGGCCCCCCCCCCCGGCCTGGGCCCCCCCGCA
>NW_005357115.1:4217867-4242280 GCF_000412655.1 Myotis brandtii
CTTCCAGCTGCCTGGCTGCCGGCCGCCATCTTGGCTGTCAGTTAATTTGCATATCTCCCTGATTAGCCAATGGGAAGGGTAGCGGTCGTACGCTAATTACCATGTTTCTCTTTTATTAGTGTAGATGAATTCTAGAAAATTCAAATTAACCTATAGTGACAGGACAGAGAACAGCCATTGCCTGGTGATGGGAGTGGGGATGACAGAGGGGCTCAAGGAAACGTTTGTGAGTAATGGATTATAATATGTTCACTATCTTGACGGTGGTGATGGTTTTATGGGTATATAAACTTAGCAAATTGTACACTCTAAACATGTGCAGTTGATTTTATATCAATTATACTCCAACACTAATATTTTTAAGAATAATCTCTTACGCAAGATGGCGGCATAGGTAAACACCGCAGACTGCTGCCGCAAACAACCACTTCAAAAATACAACTAAAAGACGGAACGGACATCACCCAGAACCACAGGAAGGCTGGCTGAGGAGAGACTCTTCAACTAGAAGGAAAAATAACAGCACACCGAGGCTCAGAGGAGGCGCAGTGTGGAAAAAACTCAGGTGCGGAGGTGCGCGCGCAAAGCGGGCTGGTGGCTGAGAGCGCGGTTGTCGTTTTCGGTCAGGGGGGAGTCTCAGACTCTGAGCTCCAGATACGGGCGAATCGCTGGGGACTCGGACCCAAACGGGAGAAGCGGGAGTGTCTGGCATCAGTTGGAAGGCAGCTTTCCCTCCGAGGTTTGCAGCGGTTCCGGGGGTTCTGAGAAGCAGAGCCTCTGGGAACAGGACTGAGGGCACCATAACGGCTCCCTCCGCCCGCCCTGTTGAGCCCGCCCCGCCCAAGCCCTGCGCAGAGCCATTTGCCAGATCGCCTCAGGCAAAGGCTAGAAGATTAGCACCCCAGAGGACAGAAGTTTTCCGCGGCAGACACAGCTGATTCACACAGCCAGTCGGCCTGGTGGTCAAATCCCTCTAGTATTATTAACAACAATCAAGGCTCAACGAGAACAAGACTGCGCACAAAGACCACTAGGGGGTGCACCAAGAAAGCATAAAAAATGCGGAGACAAAAAAACATGACAGAAATGGAGGATATAGAGCTAAAAAACGCAATTTTGAGGGCTTGCAATAAACTTTTGGAGAGCCTCACGAAAACTAATGAGACCCTCGATGCTATGATAAAGAAACTAGAAATTAAGCATACACGCTCTGAAATAAAGAATATTACACCCAATAGCAGACCAGAGGAGCGCAAGAATCAAGCCAAAGATTTGAAATGCGAAGAAGCAAAAAACACCCAACCGGAAAAGCAAAATGAAAAAAGAATCCGAAAATACGAAGATAGTGTAAGGAGCCTCTGGGACAGCTTCAAGCGTACCAACATCAGAATAATAGGGGTGCCAGAAGATGAGAGACAGCAAGATATTGAAAACCTATTTGAAGAAATAATGGCAGAAAACTTCCCCCACCTGGTGAAAGAAATGGACTTACAGGTCCAAGAAGCGCAGAGAACCCCAAACAAAAGGAATCCAAAGAGGACCACACCAAGACACATCATAATTAAAATGCCAAGAGCAAAAGACAAAGAGAGAATCTTAAAAGCAGCAAGAGAAAGAGACTCAATTACCTACAAGGGAATACCCATACGACTGTCAGCTGATTTCTCAACAGAAACTTGGCAGGCCAGAAGGGAATGGCAAGAAATATTCAAAGTGCTGAATACCAAGAACCTACAACCAAGAATACTTTATCCAGCAAAGCTATCATTCAGAATTGAAGGTCAGATAAAGAGCTTCACAGATAAGGAAAAGCTAAAGGAGTTCATCACCACTAAACCAGTATTATACGAAATGCTGAAAGGTATCCTTTAAGAAGAGGAAGAAGAAAAAGGTAAAGATACAAATTGTGAACAACAAACATGCATCTATCAACAAGTGAATCTAAGAACCAAGTGAATAAATAATCTGATGTACAGAATGAACTGGTGATTATAATGAATCAGGGACATAGAAAGGGAATGGACTGACTATTCTTGGGGGGGAAAGGGGAATGGGAGATGCGGGAAGAAACTGGACAAAAATCGTGCACCTATGGATGAGGACAGTGGGTGGGGAGTGAGGGCGGAGGGTGGGGCGGGAACTGGGAGGAGGGGAGTGCATTTATCATTCTTCTAAATTTAACTTTGCACAAGTAACCCAAAAAAAAGAATAATCTCTTACACACATTAGAAAGTTATTAAGTTGTACATCCTGTCTTGTTTTCCCATCTTAGCCTCCAGCGCCATCTCCAAAACATCCCGTCTTCTCTTCCTCAGATTAAACAAGCCTAGCTATTTCCTTTGAACTTTTATGACCAGAATTAACTTTTCATTGTGCTTTCTTAAAAAACCAAATCAATAAATATTTAAGTTGTAACAATCATATAAGAATGTTTTAACCCCGCCACTTTTTTCAGGACAATGTCCAAGTTTTCCACATGTTCTTTTGCTTTTTTTAATATTGTTGACACTATTACAAACGTCCCTATTCCCCTCCTCCCCCATTGCTCACCTTCACCCAGCCTCATCCACATGTTCTTCTATGATAGGCTCAGAGACATTAAGTGATGTGGCCAAGCTCACAAAGGGAGTGAATGGACAAGCTGGGACTCAAAGTCAGGTCTATCTGACTCTAATTCTGTGCTAGTTACAAAAACCAGTGTACCCCAACTATAAGACATTTTGAACAACAATAACATGTATTAAAAGAAATTCATAAGATTGAGCAACAGCAACATATAAAAGGAATTCAATTTTATTACTCTTATGTACACTTGACAACTCAAAACATTTGACCAAGCAATGTTGAATTTGTTGGGCCAGCTTGAGTAAACTCATCTGAATTTAGCAGTAGGATTTTCCATTTGAGTATTTATAGATTATTTCCTCCATCTTTAGCAGATTAAACCTGCTTTGCACTATCTTTTATTTTTGCTTATTTTGATAACTGGCTTATTCCACAGTGAAAAAAATAATTTTCAACTCATCTCAGTTTGAATCATGCTGAATTCTGAAAAAATAGAAACCAAGTTGGTGTACTATTATTTAATACGTCCAAATAAACGCACAATGGAGACAGCTGTGCAAAGTTTGAAGATGAAACAAACTGATCACCACACACATATACCCTACCACTAATTAAAAATATAATAATGTTACAAGTATACAATTTCAGTGGTGGTGCTATCTTTGTTCAGAAACAAGGTACATTACTATATGGCTGAAGCCCTCCAGCATTTAATTAGGTTACTGATTATAAGAAGAATCACATTACCTGGATTGTGACTAAGGCTTAATAGATTAATTTCATGATAACTGTATTTTAAGATAGGGAACATGTCAATAAAAAATTCTGGTCACATCCTCCAACATGTCCATGTAACATTTACTAGGAGTAAATCACTGCTAATTCCCCTGCTACTTTTAGTGGCAAGAGATATTTTACACTATATTTTAAGCCTAAGTAGCACTAAAGAGAAACTTCACAGAAGGTATACACATGTATACAAAAAAATAAGAAAATCATTAAGTTACATTCATTATTTTCATTTGAATTCAATTAATAAATTTAGCTTCAATTCAATATCATCTTACTCCCTAGCTTCCCTCCTTGCCCATCAATTTTAAAAAAAGGCCAGTGAAAATTCTATGTCATTCTTCAACCATGCCAAGGACATAACCCTTCAACCTAAGATTAAAAATAAAATGCTATGTGTGAAATTCAATACTGCTTAACTTCTGGGTGCTAATGTCTAATAAATATAACATTTCAAAAAAAATTAAACAATCAAGATTATTTCTGGCCACTTTCATGATTTTATCAGTAGAGTTCTATGGCTTTGGCTACATTTGCTAGTGTTTGGATCCTGGGTAAACTGGTAGAATTTGGCATCATTCAGTATCACCAGTTTGTACAAGGCACAGAAAAGTTCTCTACTCCCCCATATACTTCAAAGCATTTCATTTTTTATTCAAATGATTATTCTGACAAAACCATTAGTCAAGAAGAAAGCAAAGAAACCTTATTTTTCAAAGTTGAGATTTTAAAGACACACCTTTCACACCAGACTGCTTTAGCTATGCTATTTCTGGCAAAAAATTTTATTTCCTACAAGCATACATTTTTAGAAAAAAAATCCAATTTTTCTTACCTATGAGGTTAGGGCTTGTTTTTACTGGTTTCACTCACAGTGAGCTTTTTTATTTTAAACTAGAGGCCCGGTACACAAAATTTCTGCACGGTGTGTGTGTGGGGGGTGTCCCTCAGCCCAGCCTGCACTCTCTCCAATCTGGGACCCCTTGGGGGATGTCCGACTACCGGTTTAAGCCTGATCCTACCGGGCAGTCGGACATTCCTCTCACAATCCAGGACTGCTGGCTCCCAACCACTCGCCTGCCCGCCTGCCTGCATGCCTGATTGCCCCTAACCACTCCCCTGCCAGCCTGATTGATGCCTAACTGCTTCCTTGCCAGCCCAATTGCCCCTAACTGCCCTCCCCTGCCGGCCTGTCACCCCTAACTGTTCTCCCCTACAGGCCTGGTCGCCCCAAACTGCCCTCCTCTGCCAGCCCAGTCACCCCTAACTGCCCTCCCTTGCCAGCCTGGTCACCCCCAACTGCCCTCCCCTGCCAGCCATCTTTGACCACATGGGGGCAGCCATCTTGTGTGTTGGAGTGATTGTCAATTTGCATATTACTCTTTTATTAGATAGGATTTACCTTAGCTCTTCCTAAGTTCCTATATTTTCTTGCCTTTTTAAAGGAAAGTACTAAATTTAAATATGAGAAAGGTATTGCTAAAACCATGGTGAACTACCATCAACTGCCTTCAATTGATGGTAGGAATAAGTACCACAGAGGTGCACAGTCTTAAGGGGAAAAGATGCATCTCTCAGAGTTCTAAGTTCAGAGCTTTCACGGTTAACAGAAAAAAAGTTTCCTTACTTGGGATAAGGCTAGTTTCACACTTTCTTTTTTCTATCCTAAAATTCATATTGCAGCTATGTCACAAGGTAACATGTTTGCAGGGTTTGAGAAGTTTCTTGGCTTAGCGAAAAAAAGTGCAATGGTCTAGTCCTCAAAAAGGCTCCCCGCTACCTAACCCTCCAGCAGAGAAGCTGAAAGAGCTAGTGGAGTCACTGGTCAAGAGTTTTACAGCCAAAGTGAATTGGGTGGAGGACAGAAGCTAACAGGAAAACAGAAGGTCAGAGTCGAGTTTAATTTGGTAAAGCAAGTTGTGCTTGGACACTTAATAGCTGCCAGATACCCAAGATTAGGGTAATTTACTTAACGCTGCTTCTAGTCATGGAGGGTTTCAATGCCACTATTTGAAAATCAGAGGAATAATAGAGCTACTATTCCAGTCACCATGAGACCCTATTCCCGTTCTCTTTTGTTAACATTCATGGAAAAGTGTTTATAGTTGTTTAGAATCAATCCTTTTCAAGACAGGTCTCTTTTCTGATCCCAACTTCCCAATGTGCCCATATGATGGCAGCAAAACAGTCTCTTCATCTTGCATTAATTAAGGTTCTCTGTGCTCCCAGTCACACGTTCTTAAAAGGGTACATAATGCCTTATGTGCAATAGCAACCTCATTCAAAATAAAGCAGACCACAGAGCCCACTCCTACAGTGTCTCTAGCTCTGACCAAAGTACTGGAACTGCCAAGAAGCAGGTATGTATGTATGTATGTATGTATGTATTTATTTATTTACTTCATGGTAAAATATGCATAACATAACTTACACATTCTTAAGTGCACAGTTCAGTGCCGTTAAGTACATTTACCAAGCAGTTTTAAAGCATTTGGACTCTGGCCTCAGGGTTTAGATACCCAGTCATTCACTCGTTGATACTCATGGCTTCACAGAGATCAATGTCATTCTATTTCTAGGTAATCTTTTGGCTAAGTATACAAAGTCAGGGTTCATTCAACACACTAGGGTTTGCATACTTTGAAGTGAAGAATGAACCACCCCCAACAAGCATTTGTCCATTTCCTTCCAGATGGAAGATAGAAATGCTGATACTCTCTTCCTTGCCATTAAACCTTTCAGAAAATAAGGAGCCTACTATTCCTTGCCCTTTGGGATTTTTACAAACATCAGGCTGTAGTTCAGAACACAGACAAAAAGCTGTCCAAGGAAAACACACCCTCAAATTAACAGGATCTAAACAAAGCTGTAACTAGGTAATTAATGGCAGGGACTGGACTCTGCTCACTTGCTTCTCTGATAACAATCTGGCATTTTATCAGGAGGGTCTTTTATCTGGAAGGATTCACTATGTTCTGCTGCTGGACCTATTCTGGGAGAGAACAGGACAAACTTTCATCTTGGAAAGGAAACATCTAGAAGAAGCAAGAAAGCGTTAAAGCTGTAAATAAAGACCTCCAAGTCTTTCCCTACCAGAGGAGAAGGCAATGAAAACTAAGATGGCCTCTCTCACTGAAAGCCTGAGAGCAAGTTCTGGTGGGGACAAAGCCACTGTAGTCCTCACCCAGGCCATACATGTGACAGTGGCAACTTGCTCTCTGCCTTTTAAAAATATATATAAAGTTTTATTGATTTCAGAGAGGAAGAGAGAGAAACATCAATGATGAGAGAGAATCATTGATCGGCTGCCTCCTATATGCCCCCAACTGGGGATCGAGCCGCAACCCAGGCGTGTGCCCTGACTGGGAATCGAACTGTGACTTCTTGGTTCATAGGTCGCCGCTCAACCACTGAGCCACACCGGCTGGGCTTGCTTTCTGCCTTTGTTCTAAGTTCTGCACCCTCTCCCCAAGCCCTAGCCTTATCCCATCTCTTACCCAACCAGTGTCTTCCATTTCTTTCTGTCAACACCAATGAAACCTAAACTAATTCATACAGTGGTATAAATTAGTAACAATAACTTAGAATGATATACCTCACAGTGGAATTCCCATTTTAGGAGTCAAAACCATATAACTTAAAGAATAAAGTAGACTCATGAAACTTCAGGGTTCAGCTCAAAAAAGAGGCAGCATCTGAGAAAACGGGGTTGGTGGAGGGCATTGTTTAAAACCTCTCAAATCATTACATATAGCTTCCAACTATCCCAGGTGAATGGCTACAGTGGGGTAGAATCTGGCCCTCTGAAAGGCTTCATTCCCAAGGGAAAAAGAGACTGCTATGGGAGTGCATAACAATTAGTAGTAGAAAGCATTCCCTATTCCCCCTTCAAACACGGCCACTCCACTCAGACCTTGTAACAACATGTCAAGAATTGGTTATGGAAGGACTCAGGAAAAACAGGGCTTTGAGTTCTCCACCCTACTGAGAACCCAGGAATATTTATCCAAGGTTGAGCCAGAGTAACTGGCCAATTCCAAAACCCACAGCCTGGGGCTTATAATCTGGAGTACAGATTGCCAGGTAATACTAGTGTCCTCCTGGAAGGCTGTATAGCAATCCTGTGGAGCCTCCTAGTTTCATATCGAGGGCCCTCATGACAGTTTGCAGTGGTGCAGACAAGTGAGGGGTGAGGGGGGGAGGGGGGGGCGCTAGGAAGCCCCTCTGCTGGCCAGCTTTCAATGGGGGAATTCTATCAGCATTCTAAAGCTGCTACTTTAGGGACGTGTTCAACCATGCAGCAGAATGCAAATCCCTCGCTAGTCTTTTCAAGTTTTCCCTAAGTCCGGTTCTCATTCTGGCTGTGAATTAAATTCTGATGTCTTAAATCATGCCGGAAAAAAAATGGGTAAGAAGTGATTGAATTATATTAATTATACGGCATTGAAGCTCAGCTAGAAAACAAGAATTACATTTCTTAAGTTTCTGTTCACTAGACTTATGCAGGTTATAATTAGTATTAAATAAGTTTTACTTTTCATTCTAGCCAAGCTGAAAAGAAGCTGAGCCTTAAACTCTGGCTTTACAAAAAAAAAAAAAAAAAGATTCTTATGGAAAAGAAAAATGAATAAACAGTCAAGCAAAAAACAAACCAACACTACTCACCCATTACCCAAAAGGGCGGCTTAAGGAACTTACTTGGTTTAGCGTTTGAAAATATTTTCTACCCACTGCTTTGTAAATTATTTTCTTGTCTGTGTGACACATCCTTCAGTAACAATTCAGCTTTTCCTTGGCGACCTAGATATATTTCCAGTTTCTACCAAAACAGATGGCCCTTTTCTGTATAAATGTAATAATCAAAAAGGAGCAGGCTTGTTTACACAGTAGCACCCTTTGTACAAATACATATTTTGTTAATCTCTGGACGTTATAGAGACCAAACAGAAAAATCTCATTCACGTAGACCTGTCTAATTTTGATTTTGTGAATATTCAGACCAAGGCTGTGCTAACCTTTGGGGCTGAGAGTTTTTATTTAAAGTTAGGAGAAATGTGGCCATCTCTTGGGAACAGGAGGACATGAATATCCCAGAACAGGAATTCTTCCTGGGGCACATCTCATGTCAGGGTTCCACTCAGCAGGTTTTGGCTAGCAACTTTGGGTGAGTGAAGGAGGGAGGTGGGACTGTGCCCATCCTATATAATAAAAGGGTAATATGCAAACAGGCCAAATGGCAGAACAACCAATCAAAGCGTAATATGCTAATGCTATGCTAAGGCTGCTCAACTGCTCACTATAACATGCACTGACCACCAGGGGACAGTCAACTGGTTGACCAGTCGCTATGATGTGCACTGACCACAAGAGGGCAGTCGACTGGTCAACCAGTTGCTATGACATGCACTGACCACCAGGGGGCAGACGCTCCAACCAGTAGGTTAGCTTGCTGCTGGGGTCCGACTGATCAGGACTAAACAAGATGGGCCGGACACACCCTGGAACCTTCCCACGGTCCCTCCCCGGCCCAATCGTGCACCGGTGGGGTCCCTCAGCCTGGCCTGTTCCCTCTTGCAATCCGGTATCCCTCGGGGGATGTTGGAGAGCCGGTTTCAGCCCAATCCCGCAGGCCACTCCCCTTGGGAGGGCGCCAAACGCAGGGCTCATGGCTGGCAAGTGCTGCTGCAGCAGCACGAGCCTTTCCCGATTGGGACTGATTGGGTGCGAGCCAGCGGCAGGCACAGTGGGGCCGGGATAAGCAGGAGTGGCAGATAGGAGCTGCAGACAGCGTTGGACTGCGGGGTTTGGCCCAATCCCTGCAGGTCACCCAGAGGGACCCAACCCATGCATGAATTCGTGCACTGGGCCTCTAGTGAAAAATATAAAACTGAGAAACAAAGGGGTTTTCAACCTACCTCAGAGGCCTTGTGATATGAACTATCAACTAGTATGTTAACCAGATGCTATTGTTATCCACCCATTAGAGCAGTTCCCTAAAGTTACTATACACAAATTGGAGTAATGAAACTTTTTAAAAAAAAATATATTTTATTGATTTTTTACAGAGAGGAAGGGAGAGGGATAGAGAGCCAGAAACATCGATGAGAGAGAAACATCGATCAGCTGCCTCCTGCACGCCCCCCACTGGGGATGTGCCCGCAACCAAGGTACATGCCCTTGATCGGAATCGAACCCGGGACCCTTGAGTCCCCAGGCCGATGCTCTATCCACTGAGCCAAACCGGTTTTGGCTGAAACTTTTATTTCATAACATTCAGTAATTTGAACACTTCACTGATTCAGACTTGCCTTTTTTTCCCAAATAAGTTTAGAATTACCATATAAGACAATTTTTAAAAATTTCAACATGTATTTATACTTTTGTGATTCTGCTTTCTTTCTCAGAGTAAAAAGGATGCTCAAGTAAGCTGTGTGTGAAAGTACTTTGTAAAGAAAGTACTTTGTAAGCTTCTAACTCTTATATAAATGTTTGTTATTTTTCTTTTTTCTTTCAACAATTCTGAAGATTTTCAAAATTATGTGAAATTTCAACAGTGGAAAATTCAGATGGTAAAGACAGATGGAAAGCATATTTTCTTCTTTTTTTTTTTTATTAAATCTTTATTGTTCAGATTACATTTGTTCCTCTTTTTTTTTTTTCCCCCATAACTCCCCTCCTCCCAGTTCCCGCCCCACCCTCCGCCCTCACTCCCCATCCACTGTCCTCATCCATAGGTGCACGATTTTTGTCCAGTTTCTTCCCGCATCTCCCATTCCCCTTTCCCCCCCAAGAATAGTCAGTCCATTCCCTTTCTATGTCCCTGATTCATTATAATCACCAGTTCATTCTGTACATCAGATTATTTATTCACTTGATTCTTAGATTCACTTGTTGATAGATGCATGTTTGTTGTTCACAATTTGTATCTTTACCTTTTTCTTCTTCCTCCTCTTAAAGGATACCTTTATACCATTCATATAATACTGGTTTAGTGGTGATGAACTCCTTTAGCTTTTCCTTATCTGTGAAGCTCTTTATCTGACCTTCTGACCTTCATGACTCCTCTTAAAGGATACCTTTCAGCATTTCGTATAATACTGGTTTAGTGGTGATGAACTCCTTTAGCTTTTCCTTATCTGTGAAGCTCTTTATCTGACCTTCAATTCTGAATGATAGCTTTGCTGGATAAAGTAATCTTGGTTGTAGGTTCTTGGTATTCATCACTTTGAATATTTCTTGCCATTCCCTTCTGGCCTGCAAAGTTTCTGTTGAGAAATCAGCTGACAGTCGTATGGGTATTCCCTTGTAGGTAATTGAGTCTCTTTCTCTTGCTGCTTTTAAGATTCTCTCTTTGTCTTTTGCTCTTGGCATTTTAATTATGATGTGTCTTGGTGTGGTCCTCTTTGGATTCCTTTTGTTTGGGGTTCTCTGCGCTTCTTGGACCTGTAAGTCCATTTCTTTCACCAGGTGGGGGAAGTTTTCTGCCATTATTTCTTCAAATAGGTTTTCAATATCTTGCTGTCTCTCATCTTCTGGCACCCCAATTATTCTGATGTTTGTACGCTTGAAGCTGTCCCAGAGGCTCCTTACACTATCTTCGTATTTTCGGATTCTTTTTTCATTTTGCTTTTCCGGTTGGGTGTTTTTTGCTTCTTCGCATTTCAAATCTTTGGCTTGATTCTTGCGCTCCTCTGGTCTGCTATTGGGTGTCTGTATAATATTCTTTATTTCAGTCCGTGTATGCTTAATTTCTAGTTGGTTCTTTATCATAGCATCGAGGGTCTCATTAGTTTTCGTGACTCTCTCCTCAAGTTTATTGACAGCTTCTAGCACATTTTTGCAAGCCCTCAAAATTGCGATTTTTAGCTCTATATCCTCCATTTCTGTCATGTTTTTTTGTCTCCGCATTTTTTATGCTTTCTTGGTGCACCCCCTAGTGGTCTTTGTGCGCAGTCTTGTTCTAGTTGAGCCTTGATTGTTGTAGTTAATACTAGAGGGATTTGACCACCAGGCCGACTGGCTGTGTGAATCAGCTGTGTCTGCCGCGGAAAACTTCTGTCCTCTGGGGAGGTGCTAATCTAGCCTTTGCCTGAGGCTATCCGGCAAATGGCTCTGCGCAGGGCTTGGGCGGGGCGGGCTCAACAGGGCGGGCGGAGGGAGCCGTTATGGTGCCCTCAGTCCTGTTCCCAGAGGCTCTGCTTCTCAGAACCCCCGGAACCGCTGCAAACCTCGGAGGGAAAGCTGCCTTCCAACTGATGCCAGACACTCCCGCTTCTCCCGTTTGGGTCCGAGTCCCCAGCGATTCGCCCGTATCTGGAGCTCAGAGTCTGAGACTCCCCCCTGACCGAAAACGACAACCGCGCTCTCAGCCACCAGCCCGCTTTGCGCGCGCACCTCCGCACCTGAGTTTTTTCCACACTGCGCCTCCTCTGAGCCTCGGTGTGCTGTTATTTTTCCTTCTAGTTGAAGAGTCTCTCCTCAGCCAGCCTTCCTGTGGTTCTGGGTGATGTCCGTTCCGTCTTTTAGTTGTATTTTTGAAGTGGTTGTTTGCGGCAGCAGTCTCCGGTGTTTACCTATGCCGCCATCTTGCTCGGAATTCCCATATTTTCTAATAGTTTTAAAATTATGCATAAATAGACCACAAATAATCTCATGAAGATTCTGTGCTTCTTGTCTGACCAGCATGGCTCAGTGGTTGAGGGTCAACCTATGAACCAGAAGGTCACAGATCGATTCCAGTCAGGGCATATGCCCGGGTTGTGGGCTCAATCCCCAGTCGGGGGTGTGCAGAAAGCAGTCGATAATGATTCTCTCTCATCATTGATGCTTCTATCTCTCTCTCCCTCTCCCTTCCTCTCTGAAATCAATAAAAAATATATTTTAAAAAAAGATTCTGTGCTTAACCTTGACATATTTTCTTTTTGCTAAAACACAACTGTGCAATGACCAGTGATTTCCTATTATAAAGAAAATTTCTTTTGTAAGAAATTCTCAGTATTTCTCAAGAATCTCAGAATTTCAGTTGAGCCAGTTTTATTTAGCAACCTGTCACAACCATTTGGGCTCAAATGCAAGTTTTTCTTCCTTTTCTACTAATTTCAGATTGTAAAATGAGACCACTGCCAAAGCAATGCCCAAGGGGGACAGTGGGGGAGATAACTCAAGACAGCAAAGTAAGACCAAATGTTTGTTATTTAAAACTGCAGGTTAATTTTGGCATGTTCAGAACCAGCTAGTCCTATTCCACTGCTATAGCAAACAGATGCGTTAGAAGGGCCTACTGTAGTGTTAAGCATTAGCATAGCTAAGGGAGTGGCCAGAGCCTGGGTTCTGGACTGCCAGGTGTGAACCCACCTTATCACGTACTAGTGATATGACCTAAGGCACATTTCTAAACTTCCTAAGGCCTTAACTTGCCCTCTGTAGAATGGGAATAACAACATTACAGTGTTGTCATGATAATTAAATAAATTAGTATGTATTAAGTCCTAAAATAGTGTCCAGCCCAAAGTAAATATTTGCTAAGTATTATCATTTATCGCTAACTAGATGAAAAACAAGTTAGAGCAAAAGATAGGGACCAAGAAGCAGTATAGCACAAAGGATACCCCATTATGCCAAAAACCGTATCTGATTCTCCACTGTGTTTCTATCATGCCTGACACATAATCAGTGTTTGCAGTAAATCTCTGTTGAGTAGATGAATAAATGAATCAATACCTGACTCCTTAATGAATTACTTTTTGACTGGGGAAATATTATGCTTATCTTTCAGGGCCTTGGCTTGTCCATCTCCAATGAAAGGTACTTGCCACTTGCTACCTCAAAGTGATGATAATCAATATAAGAAAAAAGCAAATAATTTCAAACTTATCGGCCTTTTAAACCAAAAGTCAATGGTTTTTTAAACCTTTGTTTTTGGGTACACATGAACGGTATCAGGGAAAAGTGGGGGGTGGTCCTATGTGATACCCTAAGTCCTGATTCTAACATGTTTCCTTTCAAGAAATCCTCTGACTACAGTTGGCTAGGTAGAATGTGATGTTAGACATGTGCTTGGCCCTAAGACAGCGGTTCTCAACCTGTGGGTCACGACCCCTTTGGGGGTCAAACGACCCTTTCACAGGGGTCGCCTAAGACCATCGGAAAAAACATATATAATTACATATTGCTTTTGTGATTAATCACTATGCTTTAATTATGTTCAATTTGTAACAATGAAAATACATCCTGCATATCAGATATTTACATTATGATTCATAACAGTAGCAAAATTACAGTTATGAAGTAGCAACAAAAATAATTTTATGGTTGGGGGTCACCACAACATGAGGAACTGTATTAAAGGGTCGCGGCATTAAGAAGGTTGAGAACCACTGCCCTAAGAGATGGCTGCTCAAATCTCAGTGTGCAGAGGAATTACCTGGGGGCTTATTTTGAAATTGCTGGCTTTTAGGTATCTGTGGGACATGTAGAAGGAATTGTCTAAGGCCCTGGCCAGGTAGCTCAGTTGAAGCATTGTCCCAATACACCAAGGTTGAGGGTTTGATCTCTGGTCAGGACACATAGAAGAAGCAACCAATGAACACATAAATGAGTGGATCAATAAATCACTGTTTCTCTCTCTCTCTCTCTCTCTCTCTCTCAAAAATCAATTTTTAAGAGATTTGTCTAATAATAGAAAGTTGAATGATTCTGTACAAGTTCTAGTTCAAGAACTGACTCATTAGTGTATGTGAGTAGCAATTCTGGAAAGTGCATGCAAAGTGAAAAAGAGAGACTGTGGGGCAAAACAAAGAGGTGCATCAACATTTGGAAGACAACAGGAGGAAGAGGCCCTGCCAAGAGGAGAAAGACACAGTGGCCAAAGAAGGCCACAGAGGAGGGTGTCATAAAGAAGTAGTGTACAACAGTGTCAAATTCCAGAAACAGATCTAAAAAGACAAGGGTTAAAAAGCATTTGATGGCTTTTGTCACTAGGAGATCACTCCTATTTCATCTTTGTAAGTGCAGCTTCAGTGAAGTGGTAGAAGCAGCATCCAGGATCTAGTGGTTTGATGAACAAATAAGAGGGGAGAAAATGGAGACTATACCATAGAATACCTTTTCCAAGAGTCTGGCTAAAAACAAAGGAGAGAACTAGGGTGGTAGGTAGAGTAGGTGTCATGGAGAGAGTCCATGCCTAATGGCCTATATTTTCTCTTGTAAATAAGAGGTGATGAAAGTAGGGGCTTTGGGTTTGGGCAATGACACAATATACTTGTGTATTTGTAGGCCCTCAACAAATATATTTAATGGATAGAAGAACTAGTGATGAAGAGCACTTCACGAAATAAAGTGAAAGATGAGGATAAATGATGAAGAAGAAAATATGTGTAATTGGTTTGGAGGGGAGGCAAGATGAGCAGTCAAGAGTCTCAATGTTAAGGTGAGTAAGAAAAATAAGATACAAAGGGAAAAGTAAAAGGGTGAATGTATCTTGTGCAGTTGATGTGACTAAAGAAGCTTGTTTGAACTAGAAGATTATAAATAGAATGGTAAGGGTCAAGGCCCAGAGAATAGGGAGGGGAAAAAAACTGTGCCAGTCAGTGAAAGATAACCAAAATGTAACCAATCAATGGGTCCGTGCTACCTGTCACTACTTGAGCCAATTAAGCAGAGACAGGGTGGGATTATATGAGTGTTTATTCCAATACTGCTGGCAGTATGGGAGAGCAGCAGGTCATCCACAAAAATGTGCTCTGCCCCCCACCATAAGTCAGCTGCTTATATTGGGTAGAAGGACAAAGATCAGATGGAGAGTGGGCAAAGGGGTATGCCAAATGGGCAGTTTCCAGGTAATGCAGGCTGCAGACTTGCAAAGGCCTGTGGGTATGCAAAGGTTGGGGGTCTTCCAAGGGCTAGCAGTTCTGGTTTCTGCAACAAAGTTGTTAATAGGCAGCTCCTGATTGGGGAGGATGGGCCACGTTTCCAGGTGAGCTCCCAGGTCCCACATGCAACTCCCAGCCAGATTAGAATGTGCCATCTTTAATTAGAACAGAACAATTGCAGTTAACAGAGTATGATTAATATTTCTTACAAGTAGCTGGTCCCCAATATTCTATTTCTGCCCTTATTAAAAACATGCTGTCATTATTTTTCCTTGTCCTCATTTTAAACTTATAATAATTCACCTTCACCTTCTTATTCTATTGCCTAACTGATATTTTCTACCTAAAGAGAAAAAAAAATACATTTTTGATCTTAAAATATTCCCTACTAGGTAAGATGAGATGACTGCATGTTAGCTGGTATTTGGGACTTGGTATTGTCAAATCCTTTAATTCAGCATTATTCAGCTACAATGTTTGAGAAAATAACAAAGACTAAGGAAACAAAAGTTCCTTAGGGAAAATATTTGGCTTCTCCTGTTAAGCACTAACCCATTTATTTTGTTAATTTCCTGGGTCACTCTTGATTCAAGTGGAAGCAAAGCTCTTTATGATGACCTCCAAGTTATGAATTATAAAACTGGCTTCCAATCTCCCCCTTGTGAGATCCCACTGTCTACAGAGTGGACAGCATGGCTTTTCTCTCCTCTCACATGAGCAGCTAACCATGGGGGATTTCTTAATGTCCTCCAGATGCAGACGAATGCCCATATTCTTTTCCTGCCTTGCCACTTGTGAAGTCCTCCTGAACTTCTCCAGCCCCTGGTGCTCTTCTCCTTGTTTATAAGCCCTTGTTCCTTGGTGTATCTGTCACATAATTACATGGTTAATATACAGTATGTCAGGTTCACAAGCATGAGTTTTATCTCACTAATCAGTAACTTCTTCAAGGATAAAACCTTTTTTCTTTACTTTGCATCTTACCCAAGACCAAACACTAGCTAGGTATACAGTGGATGTTTTACAATTACTTGGTTAATCTATTAACTGACTGGATTCTAAGCTTTAGAGTGAATGGCATCAATAGGACATGGATTATCATCATTGTCAGAAATTTCAGCTAAGAATGAGGCTGTTTGCAGATCAAATCACTTGTTCTAACATGACCTGAACTGGCCTATTGAAGTAACAGATAACACTGAAGAAAAGCTGGTCCTTACAAGTTTTATTTTTCTAGCTTGCTTTGTCAATGCATTCCATAGGAGGTGAACTCCTCATTCCTTTTACTAAAACGTATTTAGAAAATGGTCTTAAAGAGATCTGATACCACAGATGAAGTCAGTCAGGCCCTCTTTAGGTACTGAGAGATAAAAATTAGTGACAGATGATGGAGTATCTTTTTATGCCAGAACTCTTTGCAAAAAAAAGCCATTCAATACAGAAAATATGATTTCATTCCACAGGATGCACCTCAGCTATCTCGGATGGAATTTGGAAATTCAGAGGGCCATGAGCACAGTCCTCCAAACGAAGTGCTAGCTAGGCAGGGCCACAGTAAAAAGGAGACCAAGTAGGTGGCTGCCCAAACTAAGATTTCACCAACATTAGGAAACAACCTTCCAATCTCTGCTTTTAGGTCCTCTCTAATATAAGGCCTTCAGTTAGTTCTACCACCCGAGTTTCATTGCTTTATTTCAAAATGTCTCCGTAAGACAACAAATAGCCCCAAGCAAAGTAATGACTAGGGTCATTTACATATGTGCATGAATGCAGTATGAATGCAGGGAGTGGGCACAGGTTTGGCTTGTAGGCAAAGAGGGGAATTTAGCAGCTAAAAAACCCTATGGGCAGAACTAATCATCTGTACCTTGACCTGGTATCGGAGTCCACTAGTATAATCAAAGGTCAGGGTTTCCACCACCATTGATGGAATGGCAGGTCCCTTCTTTCAGGATGGTATAAGAAGGCCTAACCTTTAATCCCATTCCCTAAGGCTCATGGAATTTAGCACCACCGGAAGGGCGGAGTTCCTAGGCTGACTAGGCGGAGGAAGTTCTACATTAATAGCACCAGCAAAGCCCTATTCCCAGCTGTTCCTACTTGTAATAGCTAGGCTTAAGGACTCCTGTACTCTCTCTCTAGACATTTCTGTTCAGGAAGATTCTTCTAGAAGTTTAGACAACAAAGAGTTACCTATTTTAATCACTTTCAGACAAGCATCTCTGACTTTTCTCAAAGACTCAGATGTTCCTTGTACTTGTCAGAAAACAAATGTGGCTTAAGCCAACATCTGGAATGGAGAAAAATATAGCAACACCAATCAAAAAAGATAATTAAGTTAATAAGGAATGCTTTTCAGACATAACATCCCATAGGCCAAAAGAAAAAAAGATGTTTTCAGAACTATCCAGAACCAAGTTATAGAAGTTACTTAGGAGCTAGATTTAAGTGGATTAACTGCAGAAGGGCACCATGTAGGACCAGACAGACCATTGTGACCTTGTGGGCCATCCTAAGAATGGCACCCCAACTTCTTTTCTCTGGGAGATGGAGGAACCCATAACAATGTACAAATGCGTGTTGCAGGCTTAGAGAAAAGTTCACCATTTCATTCACTGCACATTTAGAATCCAGCAGTTGTTCAGCTGCTCTGAAATAAGGCATTTCAAAAAAGATGCCTTGATGGTCATCTAGCTCAACCTCAGATGCATTGCCCAATATGTGATCAGTTTTCCTTGAACACTTTCAATGACTGGCAATATTATGGAAATCTTTTTATTCTGATGGAGAATGTTAACTTTCACAAAATTCTTTATATTGAAATCTGAAATCTATCTCATACTTTCCCATTGGGAGCACAAGACAGAAATTATTTGCCTTCTGCCAAATGGCAGCCTCTCAAGTATGTAAAGACCATTACCATGTTGCCTCGAAGTTTTTTCCAGCCTAACTATATCCAGATGTTTAGCTTCCTCCTCATCTTGGTCACCTCCTCTGTATAAATACTAATTTATCAGTGACCCTCCTAACATGGGAAGCCCAGAGCAGAACATAATAAGCAAAATGATATGGGTTTACTCTGACCAGCAGAGTGGAGAGGGACTAAACCCTTCACTATCTGGAAGCAGCAACTGTGTCACAGTGCTTCCTTAGGGCTCACCAGAAAATCCCATTCCCCAAGATTTTTAAAATAAAAACTGCTTTGCAGCTAGCCAGCCCCAGTCTGTATGCACACAATTTTTCTTTTTCTTTAAAAAATCAGAATATGAGGCTGTTTGCAGATCTCTGTTAAATGTTATCTTGATAGTCTCTATCGATCTCGTCTTCCAAGACTATTTCAAATCTTATTTTTTAATTATGAACTACATGAGACATATCAAATAAAAGAGTATGGAGAATATGACAATCAACCATTTGCCCAAAACCCAGCTTAAGAGCACATCACAAATAGAACTGAAGCTCCTAGTATATGCTTCCTCAATTTCATCCTCCCCAGCCACATAGCGATAATGGCTACTAGCCTAAATTTGTGTTTGTCACTCTCATGCTTAAAGGCTATTTTGAATTTTTACTCCATGACCTACTATATTTATGTTATACACAAACTTGATAAACATGCCATCTAGTCTGTCTTCATTTAAGTAAGTAATTTAAATGTTGAATAAAACGGCATTGTCTTCATCTATCAGATTAGTAATGCCATTAAAACAATGAGATGACTCAGGCATGACTTATTCTTAGGGGATTCTTACTAGCTCACAGCAAAACAAAGTTTGAAGCACTCACAAGTAATGCATTGAACAATCCAGTCTAAAACAGTTAATATGAACTGTTGTTTGGTCACTGATAAAATATACCTTTTCCTTTCTCTTTTGAAAACCGTTCTTCAAGCTCCTAGTGTAACATTCCCACCCAGCCCACATTTCCCTCAAATGACTGGCATTGTTCTACACTCACTTGCATGGAGGTTGTAAATTATCTGGGTGCCAGGATTTGCCTTCATGCATAGGAGACAGTGCTCTTTCTCTATCACCTCACTTATACCTGCCTTCAGGGCCTTCCTCTCAGTTGACTGGCAGAGACAAGCCAAAGCAGGAGTTTAGAGTCTGCCTTCTTTCAATCACCATTATATGCCAACCCCTTCCTTTCTCTAGAAATTTTCTTAACAAGCAAACCAAGGAGCTTTTATCTGCTATTTTGCAAGCAGGATTACCCCATTACGCAGATTGACAGCCCCTATTCATGCTGCATCAACCTGGGAGTCTTTTCCCCACATGTTTTGGCTTGTTTATAATTCTATGACTTTCAACAGAAAAATGGCACCTCCCTCCTTCTTCTTCTTCTTTTTTTTTTTTAATCAATCCAGACTCCTCTCCATTGGTTCTAAAGCCTGTAGCAGGGAAGCTACGAGGTGGGCCTCCAGAGCAGTTCACTAGACAGCAGGCAGGAGAGAGGAGTTCAGTCCAGGAAGGCCAGGTCAGAGGCTCATGAGGCCAGAAAGGACCTACATAATATCTAATGCCTTAATTTGATAGAAAAGGAAACAGAGGGTCAGAGAGGTGAAGTCAAAATAAAAGTAAATGTCAGCAATCATATTGCAACATAAGACTCCTCAAAGGCCAGGTAAAACACAAAACCTAGCCAACACAAAACCCTTTCTACATAACCAGTGGGATATGAAATGTGGCTCCAATATTGTAGGACTAGAGTCCCTGAAGTATTTTGAAGATACACAGACCTGCTAAGACACATGCTATCTCAATTCACAATGTTTCATTCTGAAACCCGGGCTAGGCAGAGAAAGGTACCAAAAACCAAAACAAACCAAAAAACCCATAGCTGCTTCTGCGTGGAAAGAGATTAAGACTTATTTGGAGAGAACAATCACTGAGCATATAAATTACAGTATGATGCAATAATGACGAATAGCAAGATAAGAGGTTTATGTAACAAATGCTACAGCCATTCAGAGGGAGAGATGATTAGAGCTGAGGTGCAGAGAACGAAGGGCATGTCTTCCTTCCCAGCAGTGTCTCCACATTCCTCTCTCTCTAAAGCAATGCCTGTCTTCTCTTTATCTACAAGGATTCTGGGAAGACATAGTCAATAGAAAGATACAGCCTTGAAGGAGAGCTCCCAGTATTACAATCACAAATGAAGGTAGAAGCCAATTACTGTCTACTCCAAAAACCCCAACTCTACACTGTGGAAAACAAGTTCTTTCAACTTCATAACCTGGGTAATGAGTAAAGTGATAATCCTTGAATTATGTAACTTTCAAGGAAAACAAAACGAGAGTCAATGTTATTTCCCAATAGCAAAGGCTTAAAAGGCCGAATTACTCTTAGTTTTTGTACCTAACCCCTTTTTAAGACTGGTATAATCACAAAATAGTTTAAAAAGATATAAAACACATATTTTCCAATTTCTAAAAAATTGTTACCTAGATTTTTCAGTATCTCAACTAAAAAGTTTCTACTGTCTAGGTCCCTAAGGATGTAACTGAGACTGTATTATCACTTGTACTTCAATATTTTTTAGAGAAAAGAAAAGATTTCACTGAAAATTTATTTAATGTAAACAATGACTAAAATGATTTGGTGAAAAACATTCTGAAGCAATTTTGCAATGGAAATAAGCAACAAAAAAGGGGGGGCATGGCGGGGGGAGATCCTTTTAAAAGCACCCCAAAAGTGAATAAAAGGCAGCTGGGGGACTGATTTATCCCACAGATATTAATCTGATGCTGAGAATTTCTGTCTCAGTTGATACCCTTACAAACACAGATACCACTGGTCTAGGGAGGTAAGCAGCCTTGTCCAAGTATGTAAGTAGCAGAGCTTGGTCAGAACCAGTTGTCTTGAGTTCAGGGCCCTTGGCTCTGTTCAGGACCTCATGCTGTTACTTAGGTTTGGGAATATTTGGTTTCCTATAGCTCTTCAATTAAACTTGAAACTTGCTTGTGAAAGGGAACTCATAGTATGTCCAGCGATATTTTGGTCTCTAAAAGCCCCAAACAAGTGGGCACTGGTGAGCTGTACTCAGGGAGCTCGGGGTCCCTTTTAAAGCATGTGTAGCTTTGTGGTATTTGAACTGAAGGGTGAACTGCTTACATTGAAGGCATCATGTTCATGGTA
This sequence comes from Myotis brandtii, assembly GCF_000412655.1. Classification (NCBI taxonomy): domain Eukaryota; kingdom Metazoa; phylum Chordata; class Mammalia; order Chiroptera; family Vespertilionidae; genus Myotis; species Myotis brandtii. Next base: position 4,239,229 of record NW_005357115.1, read on the forward strand.
AAGGGCTGTGTTTCTGGATCCAGCATAACATCAGGGACATAAAGTATACCGGATCGAAAACAAAAACTTACAAATGAAACACTAGGATTAGCATGATCATTTCTGTTCCAAGATGATGCAACAATCATAACTGCACACATGCATAACTTTGGAAAATCCAAATCAGAAACTTGTAAGATTTAAGTCAACAAAGAAAATCAACAGAGATTTAAGTTTATGCTAACAAATGTGGGATAAGGAATAAAAATACTAATAATACTTACAAATATTATTAGAGAGGAAGGAAATGGCAAGTAAGTAGACATAAATCAAAAGGAAATAAAAAGCTGTCGTTGGGGCCTTTAATCTTCTCATTATGCAATTCACTTTAGCATAGCAACCTTTGTGCTACTCCCACCATCTGAAAAATTTCTTTAGCTAAACTCAAAGTATCCAAGAGCCTGATTATAGCTCTTCCAAGTACATAAATTAACATCAACAACGCCACAAAAATAAAACACTGCCCATCCGCTTGTGCATCCATCCATCTTTTCAGCGATTATCCCAAGTCAAAGCAGCCCAATCTTTACCATGACTAGACCCACAAAAAATGCCTAAAGTGACGTTTTATGATCAATTTTTCTCTTTCTTCATGAATAATCTTTTCAAAAGCAATTTAAATCAAATGTATACAGTTTTACCAAGTTCACTATTCCAGAAAAAAATCTGTTTATAGTTTATAGCTCCAGTGTGACTGTGAACATTTTAGGGTAGCACAGGGTTGTCTCTGCAGTAAGTTAATGAAACCTAAAACTGGGTTTTCTAACTAAGTTTAGGATATTTCCACTGAACCACAGAAGATGGTCAAGAAAGAAAAGCCAGCCTTCCTCCGTACCTGGCCACAGACCAACCTCATTGCCCCAGGCATCCACAGATGTGAGCCTGAGAGAATGGTGGCATCCAATCAAGCCACCCTCACTACTGAAAAAGCAAAGTAAGGAGCAGACCCCACTGCTGGTGGGGACATGACTTCTACATCCTGAAAACAGCCTGTACTCAGATCTACTAACTCTGGATATAGGCTCCTTCATTGCTCCAAGCAATGAGCCTACTCAGAGTAGCTAAAGCTCTGGGCTACACAAAAGGGAACTGGTTATTTTGGTGTAGTAGAAAGAGTACACCAACATTCTTGATAAGTCCTGCACTCTTGGGTCCATATTCCAGCTCTCTAACTGACTCCCTTTGTGAACCTCAGTTTCCTCACCAGGAAAACGGGGGTGATAACATCTCTTTCAGAATCACTGTAAGCAAAATGTCTAGTTTGGGAAGCAAAATGTCCTTCTAGTTTATTAAAATCATCTTTATGTGTATGTGTTGGGGGGAGGTGGTTCTGATAATATTTAGGTTTAATATTCCAGATTTAATCTTACTGCTCAAACTGTGATCTACAGACCAGAAGCATCAGCATTCCCTGGAAGTTTGTTTGAAAGACAGACTCTCAGATCCCACCCCAATTCTACTGAGCCAGATTCCCAAGTCATATATTTATATCTATAAGTTTGAGAAACACTATTCTATAATACACATGAACATTCAATAAACCAGAGCCTCCTGACACTCTAAGGAATTAATTGTGGCGACTTGTGCTATGAATCCTTTTCAGGTAGAAAGCAACTAGTGACCCAGGCCTTCTCACTAGTTTAAAAAACAATATATTAAATACACTGGATTTCAGTTAATATTTAAATCTGTATTAATGCAATCCTTGTTATATGTAATAGGTGCCTGGAACATAATTAGTAATATGAGCCTCTGACTATATTATAAATGAACAAATAACAGTTAGGAAGGATACCTTCAACATAGTAATTTCTGGTTTCTAGGATGCAACACATAACAGATTGATTAGTAAGAAGGTTCTACAAACCGAATGTTCTCAACACAGGATGACAAAGTTCTAAAGCCTACACTGTGCCTCTCTGTGCATGTGCCTTTTCCCTACCATCAACTTTCTGAAACACTTTTTAGTTCTTTCCAGTTACATGTGAAAGTACAAGTTTTAAATGCTCCTGAAAGTAAAATTATGACTCAAATTCCTAAAATGAATCACCAAATGCTGGATAGGGAGGTAGTAACTTTGTGTCTCAGGAAACAAAACCCAATCTGAGTGAGTCATCTCTGTGATCACAGATAACACAGCCACAGCCAGGGCTTGGCGAAAACAAATGGCGATAGCAACCACATGTCAGAATCTTCTGTTTAATGGTTTCTCACATTAAAATGCATCAGTCAGCTCTGTGAAACCAGGAAGTGGAAAGCAGGACACCACATAATAACAAAAACACTCCCGTGAGTTTGGTATATTTTATCCTTCTGCTCTAAGTCCATTTCAGTTTTTGGAAAATAACTTAAATAAATGAAGGTGATGTTTTGTCAAGAGATAAGTATAAAGGAATAAGCTAACTATTATGACAGGTTCTGAAATATTTAATAAGAAAATCTCAATACTTTTTAGAGGCCTAGTTACTGAGGCTGTTGATCCAAAATGAAAAAGTTGGCAGATGACTCAAAAAATGTAACAGAGGAAGTGGCAACAGGCTCTAGAAGCAGAAAAGCCTGCTATCTTGTGACTCCATGCACAATCTGTATGCATGGCTCTTTCTCAGATACTCCAAGCTTGAAAGAAAGGACGAGTGCATAGTAAACTCATGCTACACGACATTGCCATCTAGATGCCCCTCCTTGCACCCACTAGGAAACTGCTCCATAGTGAAGAGCCAGAGGTCCTCTTGAAGCCCTGGAGAGGGGACATATGCCAGGACCAAGCCTGCCCCATGTTGGCCAGGCTCAACACAGAAATAATGCAACAGTCAGGCTATGCTTTTCAAAAGGGGGCCACCTCCTATCAACACCACACACCCACTGGCAGGTGGACTCCAAGGAAACATTTAAACAGTAGATATAAGCTCCCACACCCACAATATAAGCACTTTCCTATGAAATACTGGAGACCAGTTGGGGGCAATGGCAATACTCCCTGTTCTCTTCCTTCACTAGACCCCCACCCCCCCCC